>NW_008824283.1:3284594-3298964 GCF_000699105.1 Pygoscelis adeliae | reverse complement strand
AGGTGGAGCAAGACAGAATTATGGCAACACTGATTTAGATCAGACTTAAGTGCTGCAGAAAAACATCTTGAGGTTTCATATCGGTACTGTAGAAACACCAGTAAATTCTGTTTTGCTCAGGAGATGATTGTCTAGTCATTCTAAAGGGATGTTTTACATTTAAAGTTGGGAAGAGACAGACAGTAGTCCTGTTGCAGTGTTAAAACCTGTACTTTGAAGTAATTTTCAAGTTGATGAATTTCAGCATCTCCTTGTGGGGTCAACTTTGAATATGAGTGAGACCTCTAGAAGAGAGCAGCTATCTACAAATACTTGTGTGTCCTCATCAAGATTTTGGCCAGCGAAAACAACATCCAGGCAGACGGTCTCCTTGTGAAAGGTTTGTAATATAGTTCTGAGTGCTCTGTAAACATCCTGAAAATGTTTTAACCAGCTGAAACCGATACCTCTTGAAATTGGAAATTCAGATCTTCCCCTCTCAGGGAGCCTCCTCCAGTAAGTGGCAGTAAGTTGAAATCTTGCAATTCTGGGTTACAACATTTGCAGAAATGTTTTGCAGTGCCAGGCATTAACCAGAAGATTGTCTTTGGGGGACAGAACAGCAGGAAATGATACTAATTCTGCATATTCATAACATTAACCATTTTCTTGGTTTTTTTTTAATTCCACACTATTTCTTCAGTAGTAATGTAATAAGTCTAGTTTTGCTTTTCAGCGAATGCCTTAGATGTATTTCAGTGTTTTTCCTGATAGTTAGAGGTGTAGCTGACTACTGATGAGGATGTTTGTGGCCATGGATATGGTTCATTACTGGAGATGGGCTTTGGTTTTATGATTTGCTCAGCCTGTACAGGCAGCCAGAATAGTTGAAACTGTATCAAACTGCACATTTGCCAAAATGCCATACAGCTTCTATACGCATGTTGACCTGAATTATTACATCCATCTGCTTCTTTTATTTCATATTGGATTTAAACAGTAACATTGTTTGCTGAATGCCATTATTTTAGAAAAGCCTAAATTCCACCGGCACACTTTTCAATGACTCCCTCCTCCCCTAATTGGAAACGCCATCTTTGATCCAGACCATTAAGTCAATTTTGTTTTTAAATGATGGGGTACCGAAAGAAGACTGCTGATAATGTCTTTACAAATTAAAACCTTGCTTGTTGAAGCTATGGTGGAATAATAAAGCTACAATAATTCATACATAATCTATGACATTTATATACTTTCATTACATCTGAGGAAAAAAAAAATCTTACGAACACATTCAGAGATTTCAGGGCTTAAAAATAGAATTTGTCACTGAAGCCAGAAATAAAAAATGCTAAGAAGGTTATTTTTTTTTTAATGCAATAAAAAATGTTATATGTTTTCTTGTAGAAAATACGAAGTTGCTGTTTCTAGTGGAATAAGGTTTCAGTATAGTCAGTTACCAGAGTCTTCACTTTACCATCTCAGATGAGAAAAAAAAAAATGTCTGGGCATTTACAGCTGTGATTTCTGATCTTTCTGGTATGCTTGAATCCTCTTGAGGTACAGTGAGACAACTGCTGTAAACAGGGGTGTTTGTATTGAAGTCAGTAGGCTAACCTGATTTATATAAGGTGAAGATGTAGCGGGGGGATAGCTCCTTTAATATAGTTTTAAAACTCTACTGGGAGAAAATGTCTCCATTTTCATATTAAGATCTTCATTCTCACTTCATGAGCAGTCCATTCAAGCTGTAGAGGTGGGAACAAATAACAGAAGAAAATTTGCAGTGTCACCATTTCTGCATATATTTTATGACAGTAACCAGATTTACCAGCTTTCAAATCCAAATCTCTGGGCAGCTAACAACTCTTCATGTTTTCTCTAAAGACTTGTCCAAAATTTGCCTCTAGAATCTTTTGGGAAGCACACCATTATGGCATTTTCATAATATGCAAATACTTTTTGTTTACTTATTTTCCTCTTATTTTACGTAAAGCCAGGAGGCTGAAGAGTGTTGCTCTTTCATAGGTACGTACAAATCCTTTACTCAGATCTGCATAGTACATGGTATCCGTGACACTTGTGGAGAATACGCGAGTATCTGAAAAAAGTTCTGAAAAAAACTGTTTTGCCAGTTTTAGCTCCTTTTGTCCTAGGCACACTAACATATTGTCAAAGTGTTTCTAAAAGCCAACTATGATAAACAAAAAGTGACAATCTTCTGCTTTTGGACTACCTATGAACAGCCTGTCATTTTTTACAGATGTATCTGTTCGCATTTACTTCGTGAATACTGTGTGTCTACAACAAATGTTAGCCTGCAGCAAATTATGGCCATGAAGTATTTTCTGCAAATGTTTCTTCAGGCATTATCATATGCTTTCTACCATGATATTTCTGCCTGGCTTAACAGGACCATAGTGGAGGTCACAAGACAAACATTTGCACAGGTATGTGTTTGGTTTCCAAACACAAATATTTCCTCATTCTGTAAATATTTCAATGAGAGGAAAGGGAAAACACCCCATCCCCACTGCCTTTTTTGGGGGTGGGGAAGTGGTGATGGTGGTAATATGTGCAAGATGTCTCTAAATCAGCTTTTATTTCAGAACAATAATGTGGATTTAGAGCATTTTGAACCACACAGTGGTGGAGACGTGGTCCTCAGGGCCAGACTGAATCTTGTTTAAAATAAGACTCTTAGATCATGTGTAGTTGTCCTGGTTTCAGCAGGGATAGAGTTAATTTCCTTCCTAGTAGCTGGTACAGTGCTGTGTTTTGGATTTAGGATGAGAACAAAGTTGACAATGCACCGATGTTTTAGTTGTTGCTAGGTAATGCTTACACTAGCCAAGGACTTTTTCGTTTTCCGTGCTCTACCGACTGAGGCACAGGGAGCTGGGAGGGGGCACAGCCAAACTGGCCAAAGGGACATTCCATACCATGTGACGTCATGCTCAGTACAGAAACCGGGGGAAAGCTGCCCGGGGGGGGCCGCTGCTCGGGGACTGGCTGGGCATCGGTCGGCGGGTGGTGAGCAATTGTACTGTGCATCATTTGCTTTGTGTATTATTATTATTATTATCATATTATTATTATCATTTTATTTCAATTATTAAACTGTTTTTATCTCAACCCACGAGTTTTTCTCACTTGTGCTTTTCCAATTCTCTCCCCCATCCCACCGGGGGCTGGGGGGAGTGAGCGAGCAGCTGCGCGGTGCTCAGTTGCCAACTGAGGTTAAACCACGAGAGTAGTGTAAAAGTTGAGGCCTCAGCACCAATTGTTTTGTTCTACTGGTCTGTTACTATTGTTCAAAATTACTCATTAATGTGAATACAATCAAAATTCCTTTCAAATACTATTTAAGTTTACTAACTTCAGACATCCTTTTTTAGCAAGTTTTTGGTTTTGGTAACTTCCCAGCTTGTCTCATTGAAAAGACACAACTATATAATGAAAATGCATTTGAGGTAGTTATACCAAAATAATAGCAAAAATTACACTGAATTTGTAATTACATAAGACAAATGATACTGTAGAATTCATGACTTGACGATCTAAAAAGGGTAACCTAAATTGTACAGGACCACTTTTCTCTTTCTTGCTTGGTTTTCAGTTCAGGGGCTCCTGCCACACCCTGTGACATATGATTTACTAATCAAGCGTTGGTTGAGCTTGCTGCTGGGACAAATACTGAGAATATTGAACATTACTAAATAATGATGGGATAAGAGAGAGAAGTAGGTACGTGTATAAGAGCTGGTGAAGGAGTCTACATGTGTGAAATGTATGAGAAGTGGGATTTATAGGAATTACTGAACTGAAAAGAAAGATTGTGGAGGTGCTTAAGAGGTATTGAAAAAGAAAAATAAACTTTTACTGATCTGTGAAAACAGGAAGGAAGATGAAGGAAAATCCTTTATAGAATGTTTCTCATGGTTTACTTGAGCCACGTTTATTGTAAGGTTGGAAGACAATTATACAAGATCTTTTTTAGCCACGCACTAAAGGTAAAGGCTTGTCACCATGTTCACTTACATCTCATTTCAAGCAAAATAATTTCCCAGTTCCTTTTCTTATAGTAGTTAGAACCACTTGGCTATTCAAGAGGATTTTGACACACTTGCCTAGCAAAACCTTTGTTCCACTGTGTGTTTTTGCTCAGTTGTTCATTTATGGAAAGTTACAGCTTAATTTTAAAATAATATCGTTTCTAAATCTGAGGAGCAGTTAGAATCACAGCTGTTTTCCTTCTTTCACTTTCTGATCTTCTCTTGATTCTATTACACCCAAAGTGGAATCTATCATGTAAAAATGCCCTGCTGTGTATATGAGGGATGGCTCTGCTTTCAAGTAGTGCTAAGTCATGTTCTTTAAATGGTATTAGCTTGTTAATTCCACATGCTTTCTTTGTGAAAAATTAATCCGCTTCAAAGTACATTCATTCAAGAATTGTTCAAACAATAATTTATGAATGGACTTTTTATCTTGAGGATCCAAGAAATAATACAGACACCTTCTGGCAACAGCAACTGCTTGAGTGCATAATTTCTCAGAAAAATTATTCCTGAAGTTTAAACGATAAGTTTAACTTTAGGCTTAGCTATTTGGCATTGAAATTTTATATCAGTATTTTTACTGGCAATTTTCTACCAAGTGATCTTCTAGCTAGTTTGTAATGTATCTAAGGATTGATGGGCACATTAGTTAATTTTGCTTTCCATTTAATATATTTTCTAGAACATTTGCCTACATTTCGTCCTTTATGTTAACTGTGAACTGTCTGCATTATATGTCATTTTTATGTCACTTAGTGTCCCTCAAATTAATAAGATACAGGATCTTCCTGAACAAACACTTATGATTACTGTATTTATTACTCATACTTTAAAATGAGAAAAAGTGAGAGAGCTATTGGAAACACATTAAGTTAGGATGCATTTCATTAACTAAAACAATGAGAATAGGTAGAGCAATAAACGCAATTCCCAGGAATAACTCTTTGCAGTAAGTCTTCAAATAGTAAAACACTTTCTTTACAGACTTCCATTTCTTTCAGCCTATATAGCTAACTCCCTTCCCTCTCAGAAAAAGCACATGGTCTGGTTTTGAGGTATTCAGTGCTGACTGAGAGATCATGAATTTTCATTGGCTGAGATTTGAGGTTTATTTCTGTTTAACAGAAACTTACATTTCAAAGTTACTGTAAGTAACTAGTAAATTGAGGCACCAGTTGAGCTACATCTGGTAAAGGTTGTAGAAAAGGAAGACAACAGTGTCCTTATGGTATTAACATGCTTATTCCATGTGTAAGCCACATATTCTTCTGTGTTACCTCTTCTTGCTGGATCTTGTATTTCTTCTTATTTTTAAGGTGAAACAAAGAAGAAATCTGATCAGGATTTCAAATAATATCCAAAACTAAATCCAGGATTCAGAAACAATTACAAGTAAGTCCAATGGTAAAATTCAAGTTAATAATTGAACTCATACCAATGAAGTCTTAGAGAAGCGCAGAGCTGGGACTTTGATTCAGAATTGTCTTTCCAAAGAGTTACTTTTTGAAAAATTAATGGCCAAATCCTGGGGCTCTTACTCAGCTTTGGTTTATTCCTGGATACTGAACTATAAGAAAGGAAGTATTAATGACTTCTAGTACTACAAAATACTTGAAGGTTTGTCATGGTTTAACCCCAGTTGGCAACTAAGCACCACACAGCTGCTTGCTCACCCTCCACCCCCGCTGGTGGGGTGGAGGAGAGAATCAGAAGAGCAAAAGTAAGAAAACTCATGGGTTGAGATAAGAACAGTTTAATACTTGAAATAATCAAAAAATACTAACAGCAACAACAATAATATGTTGTAATGGAAAGAAAACAACGAGAGAGAGAGAGAGAGAGAGAGAGAGAAGGGAAAAAAATCCAGGAAGGAAAAAAAAACCCAAGAGGTGATGCAACTGCTCACCACCCACCAACCAATGCCCAGTCAGTCCCTGAGCAGTGATCGCTGCCCCGCAGCCAACTCCCCCCGGCTTATATACTGAGCAATGACATCATATGGTATAGAATATCCCTTTGGCCAGTTTGGGTCAGCTGTCCTGGCTATACTCCCTCCCAGCTTCTTGAGCACCTCCTTGCTGGCAGAGTACGGGAAGCTGAAAAGTCCTTGACTTAGTATAAACACTGCTTAGCAACAACTAAAACATCAGTGTGTTATCACATTATTCTCATGCTAAATCCAAAACACAGCACTGTACCAGCTACTAGGAAGAAAATTAACTCTATCCCTGCCGAAACCAGGACAGGGGGTTTTAAGCATATATAACAAGGTTCTGAAGTAATTTCTCAAATATGAATTGCACAAGGAGAATGAATTATGTTTTAGAGACTGTCATGTAGCAATGCACATTCATATCCTTTGCCAAACCATCTTTACTGATTGTAATATCCATCATAGAAATTCCAAATCCCTCCTCTCTGATTTTCTGATCTTTCTCAGAATACTGAGACTAATCTTTGACTCTGTACATACAATTTCAGAATCCCATCTTTTTTTTTCTCTATTCATGATCCTATCAGTTTCCAAAGTGTATTTCTTTACTTCCACAGGTGTTTTCATTTTCTTATGTTATTTTTAGTATTTACCTTTGCACACTAAAAAAGAATAATTTTATTTCCACATCTGTTGAATTGTTCTTGTTTTTTCTTTCTTTTTTTCCTTACTGAGTTTCATTCTTGTCAAAAATTCTAAGAACAGAGTTTCACAATTTTGTTGCATTAGTAGAATACCAATAGGATAATGAATTGTGGAAGTTAGTTCTGCAAAAAGCAGAATTTTGAAGGAAATACTCAGCCTTGCTCCTCTTGCATTATCTTCTGAACTCTATGGAAAAAAAAAATCAGAAAATGTGCATTAGATTGAACAAGTGCATGTATGGTCACATCAATGCAGTTTTCCTACCCTTTTTTTCCCCTGTTACTTAATTTTCAGTACCAATATGAAGGGTAAATTACAAATTGCTAGTATAGTTGGGAGTTGTGTGTTTCCAGAAATTCACATCAATTCACACATACAGCTTTGAAAGGATTTTCTCAAATCTCTGTCTTTTCTTTGTTTCCTGCTGTGCCCAATTACTACCCCCGTTCTTCAGACTCTAGTCAATCTTCAAAAATCATCTGTCTTTCTATTTGTATGAGGGTAACTGTACCCAATTTATTACAACACTCCATTCCCATTTCTTATCTTCCACTCTAAAGCACTTTGAGATTCTTTGTATGAAAGACATAAGATAAAGCTAAATTAAACGAAACTGAATTCAGCTGAATCTACCTGACTAGCCTAACAACTTTTAAACTTGACAAGAGAAGTTAAGATAGCAAGTTAACGTGATATATTAGACAGGAAGACACTGTCCCAACTACTATTTTACCTTTTGTCCAAAATCTTCAAGGATGAACAGATCATTGAGAAGAATTTCCTGGATTATCTTTTATTTGCTGCTGATATTATTGCTGCTACTAAAACCTCAGAAAGAGCTTTTGGCAGTTACCATAATGTTCACCTGGAGACTCAGGAGGATCTGTAGAGCACTAAGATCTCACTTAAAATGACAATAAAGGAAAAAATGACTCAAGTGAACATGAAGAAGTTACAATGTATTGTAGAGAAAAATGACAAATTATTTAAAACTAAAGGGAAAAAATGGATTTGGAGAGAGGGAAGTTTAGGCCCAGTTTATTTACAATGATTAATAGTTATTTATGATTGTATATTGAATTGAGATATTTATTTTACACTGAGCTATTTTATTACACCAATAACTTAGTACTGTTGTAAAGAAGAGCAATTATCCTGGTAGATAATTTATAAATCCTGGTAGATAATATATAAACAATTTATTTTCTGAAGTTGAGTAACCCTGCATTTAAATACAGTATGGAACTTGTCCTCTAAATACAGACTACGTTAAACACAGCATGACCAAGTAAATTCAGCAAATACGAATCTTTCCTTTTAGGAACCTGTGACTATACCTGATCAAAAAGATTCAAAACCTTTTCAAATCAAATATAGTATTTTTTTGCTCTACAGAAAGGAAGATGATGTGAAAGGACTAAAAGGTGAGGATACTAGTAGAGTGCATTCTCCCACACAGAAGGAGAGTCAGGACAACTTTTCTCAGCCCTGTGAACTCCCCACTACCCTCCTGCTCTCTCTTATCACTACCTGATTACCCCAAATTCAAATGTTTTACTCTCTTGCGATATCTTAGCTTTAAGAAGAGAAAACTTTGTCAGCCATGCTGGCCATAAGAGAACTAGTAATTAATTGCACATGCATGTACAGAAAGGTCCTTTTTCAGTGTGAAGGCTTTGTCTTTGTTTTTGGCTTACTCTTTTTTGCTTTCCCACAGATAGCTTTCTCTGACTTAGTTCTGGAATTCTAGATAGTTTCTGCCAAGCAGAAAACCCAGGAGCTATGTGCTATTTATAATAAAGAGGTATATCACACAGAGTTCCTAAAGAAAAACAAGCAAAGGCCACATCTTCAAAGTGTGATAGTATGATGTCTCATCCTGCAGACAGATTACACTAATTTACAGCCATTGATGTCTTATCTGCTGTTATTATTATTTGTAAGTTAGGCTAAATTGATTTTATTATGATTTGGGGTTGGTTTTTTACAAAGAGCGTTTTAAGACACAGGGATTGAGTTCAAATATTAACATAAGACTTAATTATTGACATTAAATTGATATTTGACAATAGGAATTAATACATATTATGTTAATACATGACAGCACATCCCTTGAAACTTATGTATGACTTGGCATGAAAGTCCACGTTCATAGTTGCTTTTATATATTGACTTCAAAGTCATGTGAAACCTTTGGCATATGCAGCTGTACTCTTTTTTTTTAAGTTTATATTTCTTAATGAGATTACTTTTCATTGTTTATTAAATGTTTTGTCATAAAGTGGTCATTTAATTCTTGTCTTTTAATTGTAATGGACCATTATTGCTGCTGATTTACAATATATTATCCTCGTACAAGCAAATTTAATCACAGGAGCTCTATTTCCCTCTAATCTTTATTAGAATAGTGGAGAGAAAACTCTGCCACATATATTATTTAGCAAATCAATGAGTATTTTCAAAAAAGACAACAATTCCTGAAAAACAACCAAACAAAATTAAGTTTTTGTTAAAGTGGAGAGTAACTTGCAAATATCTGAATGGCTAAAGAAAAAAGTCTAGAAAGAGAATATGGCAGTCTTCATAAATCAACATCAGATAATAGTTTGAAAATTTGAAGTTGTGCTTACCTTCTACAAGAATAAATGTAGAAAGTTACCTGAATAACATGATTTCTGCTGTTATATATAAGCAATCTTACCTCACTAATATTTCAATCAGTGTAAGTAATCTTCTTCATATCCATTTAGAGCTTTTCATAACTTTGGTAAACTTAAAAAGAAAAATATCACAGTTGCTTTATTTTCCTCAGGAAATAGTAGATGGTGATACCAAGAAGTTTCAATTTACTTTGCCAGAATTAAAGTGAGGATGTCTCCTCCTCCCCTCCCATGTGTCTCAATTTTCCATTATGTTGAATTTTCTAAAGAAAATTGTATAAATACCAGTTTTTAAAAAGCAAATTGTGTGGAATTGAGGGTGGGGGGAGGGGATTTTTAGTTACAAAAATTAATTACTTCAGATGACTTGGTTTTACTTAGGAAAGAGATTTTTAGATCTTTTCTCTATTATTATGAGCCAACAAAGCAAACAGTTGGATATTATGAGACACCATTGCCATGGTACTACTGCACAGGCTCTCCCAGTTGCTCTTTGAAATGTAACAAAATATGAAGCCAGGAAAAAAGGCTTTTTAACAGTATTAGACGCATCTGCACTGCCATATTATTTACTCAGTAGTAGTTCAAGAAATAAGTACTAAAAGCGGAGTTATCTAGCATTTAACACACAGGGAGCAGATAGTAGGTACTATTTGTGTGCAAGATTCTCCAAGCCTTTCTCTGCAAAACAAATACATGTGTGTAAATATCATGCTATGAGCAACAGGGGGTCAAGGAAAGAAATCTGTTTACATACCATCCTGGTTGACAAGTCTTGATTTCACTTGTCCTAGCAAGGAGAGCTTATGTCCTCAGAAGGCCAGAAAATGACAACTTCTCAAGTGCTTCAAAACCTGCCACATTTCAATGGGAGAAAGAAAAAAATGTGGAGTAAAATCAAGTTCTAAATTTAGAAGAGTGTAGAACAAGGAACGTCACCAGATTCAGACAACTCTCAGGTAAAGCCCTCATTTTTTTTTCTAAAACTTGCTTTTCAGTGACTGACATGGGAGATCCCAGCTCTAAAGTACTAAATAAAATGAAGAACACATCAAGAAATAGCCCAGGAGAGACAATATCCTTGCCTGAACAAAAGGATTATGTGATTGTGTCCTCCTTACATTTCTGCAGTTATTCCAATGTACAGAGCTAACAGCCCTATTCAGTTTTCTTCTTTTTCTATTACATTCTTGAGTTCTCTCATTGATGGTGATGCGTCTTGCATTCTTCTGAGCAGGGTAGCCACCTGTTGTTTGGTGTGGTACCACACTTCTACTAGAGAGCTCCAACAGTGGCTATTAAGCTTTTGTTCCCTGCTCAGAGTTTGATGTAAATACTGCTTTGTGAAATACAATACGCGAGACAGACATTGTGTATGCTTTGACCTCTGCTCATAGAATAACATGAGGATTTTAAAAAATTAGCTTCTTTTAAAAGAGTCAAGTATTCATCTTTCATGAGCACAAATACATAAAACAACAAAAAAAAGTTCCTATGTTCTTTGTTATTGCACATTATGTCAAAAGCGACTGGTGTCTTAACAGAGTCAGTAAAATTCAACAACATTTCAACCATTTCTAGCCAAATTCTGGACCTTTAATTAAAGTTGCAGGTAAATGTGGGTTTAAATTCAAAGCCTGAGGGGCAGGCACACGATCTGTCCTTCTCACTTTGCAGGGAGAGGACATCCTCTACAGCAAAGGGATGGAGTGAATTTCACTGAGTCTGTACCACCTGAAACCATGATAGTTACTCTCATTAAAGTTCCAGTCAATGCTTTTGATGCAATTGATTCTTGCAAGGTTAGTGACTCAAGATGCTAAGAGATGTATATAATTGTGTTCGCTTGTCCATGTTTTTACACCTGTTGCTATTCCAACTTGAGGTGGGTGGTAAGGTAAGTCAGATGTCATATCATACCTTGCCACCTGGATTGCTTGTGTTTGATCCTGAGAACTGTGAATTTTGAATTCATGGTCAGAAGGCGGCAAACATTGAAATATAGATTACATTTGTAGAAATTTTGTTTTATATGTACTTGGAAGAAATAGTTGCAGAAACCTCTTTTTTCAGGATGAGCCTTAAAATAAACCATGTGTCAGGATAGAGCAAATTGATTCTGAACGCTGAATCAGAGAAGTGAGCAAATGTTGAATTCAAAATTGAACTGAGAATCAATGAGTTTCATTTAATAACTAAACATTTAAAATACTTATTAAAAGTTCCATAGATATCTGTACCAAGAAAATCTTATGCCTTCAAAATGAACAGTAGAAAAAAGTAAATGCTGCAATTTAAGTACTGTGTTTTCAAGATAACAAGCAATCAGAATAATTAATAGAAATGCAAATACAATACTAGTTTCTAGAAGAGCTTTATCTTGTGAAACAAATAATTTAATTATAGCGGCAAAGCTTGCAGCTGTAACAAAAGAATGAAGAAAGATTTTTTTTCCTGGGAGTAGGAATTTTCTGATGATACTTTCTTTCATTAAGAAAAGTAAGTTTATAAAAACTGAAACTTTCTGCTGGAATACACCTTTCCCCCTCCCCCCCCCTTTCCTGTCCTGAAGGTAATTTCTGATTAGCCAAGAGACTGATTCCAAGCAAAATAAGGATTTCCCTACCCACAGCCATTGTAGTTCCTATGAAAGGAAAAACATCTTCAAAGTTCCTGCTCTCAATCTAGCAGACTGAAAACCACAATGCAGGTTTCCTACAGCCTAAGTGAACATCCATATAGTAGGTACAGATGTAGTTTTGGTCTTTTTCCCCTCCTCTCCTCTCTTTCCTTTGTCATGAAAAGCTTTCAGAGTGCTTTAGTTTGTTGCAATATACAGTGGGAATATTCTGAAATCTCAGAAGTCTGTATCAGTACAATTGCTGCCCAGCTCCCTTTAGCACAGTGTAATCTTCAGCTCTTGACTCTTCACAGTTTACTCAAACCAGATCGATATTGATGCTTGACAATAGTTTTGTTCCTAATGCCCTCATCATATATATGGACCACAAGACTAATACAGATTAGGATGAAACACACCGTGATACACTTCAAATAGTTTTGAAGTTTTAAGAAATTAGATGTCACTTAATAAGTGAGAAAAATTAATATGATCTGGTTTTGAAGAGCTGATTACAAGTAAGCATTTAACCTGAAATAGATCTTATACAATTTCTCGCATTCATATTGTTTCACAATCACCCTGAACTTAGAGTGCAGGCTACTTACCCATCCCATTTACTCTTGTGGTATGTGATTCTGGGCTGCCTGTCAGTACAAGGGGATTCTGATATCAAATGTAAGATGGCATCGCAAAAGCAAATAAAAATGGCAAAGGCTGCAAGGCCAGATACAGGAAACTTGACTCTTGACTGCATTCTAAAATGTAGGGTCTATCCCAGGTTACCCAGGTGTGTTCCTGAGTGTGTTCTAGGAGGTAACTTCCATAGCAAAGTGATTTCATCAGCTCTAGCCTTAGCTCTGAGGGTCCACTGGCAGAGGGGTAATCTTACAGACAAACAGGAAATTTGTGGCAGACTGTTGTAGCTTATTCACATGGTTATCTGCAAAATTAATGAGTTCTATCTGTCCCACTGTGAACACATCTTTTTCATTTGAAGTTTCAAATTGATGTTTTATTAAGGAATTAAATACAGTGCTTCCATTTCTGCAGTTTTATGTAGGCCTTCTATTAAGTTTCAGCATGAAACAGCAGGCTTTTTGGTCAATCCTATGCAACAATTCAAAAGCATGTATTCAAACATGTTGCCTTTCACTTTATTTCTAGTAATTTATATTGCTGAAGACAGAAACAAGACATTTACTAAAATTACATATACACTTCTTCACACAGAACTTGTACTGAAACTATAAAAATTTATGAATTTTATCTTATAAGATTAGCACGTAGGGAACCCATTAAATTTACCCAATAGATGTCTGACTTATGTACTTGAGTTACTGACAGCAGTAATGGCTATGATTGGTACTCATCAGCACTAAATGTAATGAAGCAGCAGCATGGCTGATGGATTTTTCATATCCTAGCTGTCAGAACCATAAGTGTCAGGAAACTTGGCTTCCATGTGGACTCCAAAGAAGAGTTTCCTTTCGCAGCCAAAGACTTTTCTGCTTGCCCTTGCCAAGCTTAAGCCCTTCCTGTTTGTTTTGTCCCATTTATTCCAATGTTAGATGAATATCTTCTCTACCTCAGCTTGTCTTGCTTCATTTTCTCTACCTACCTACTTATGGGCTCTGTTTCTCAGGCTTCTTGACTCCTTCATAGACCCATTGTTCAGGTTGTGGTCTGGTCAGCACACCAATTTGTCTTTTCTTCTTAGTATTTGTTTATATTCTCCCTGGTAGCTTATGCACTATGTATCTTTCCTCCTTTCCTGCTGGCTTCAGGTCACAGCACTTCCCTCTCCATCTCCACATTTCACTGTTAGTTCCTCTCCTGCTTTCTCACAGTAGTAACCCTGATTCCTTTGCTGCTGCCTTTGACTATATTTTATATGTAGGATGCACAATGAGCAGCTGGCCTCGCTTCCTTCAGCACACAGCTACACTGGATTTTAATTCAGACCAAAATGGAACGAAGACAGTGCAAATTCAGTGCAAGACAGGGCTCAGGGGTTGGTCAGCACTCAGGGATATGGTGCTTTCTCGGTTAAAATGAATCATTGGGATTTTAGCTGCTATGCTGTACTTAGGGAGTTAGGGAGAGGAGAAAAATTTCTTAGCATTTGAAAATGAGAGATGAAGTAGATCTAATTGGTTTGAATTATGGTTTGAACATATTTTGCTTGTTTCTGATTCAAATACATAGATAAATTCATTATAGTGAAGATCTCTGTTAGAAAAGATTAACATTACTGTGAATGGGTGGCAACATAATGCAAAACTAAGTAAATTCCATGTTTCATCTTGTATTGAAAGATATGCATTATTAAACTTTGAACTTCAACAGGAGTCAACTTATTTGTCATAGAATCATAGAATCATAGAATAGTTTGGGTTGGAAGGGACCTCT
>NW_008824283.1:3252424-3281118 GCF_000699105.1 Pygoscelis adeliae | reverse complement strand
ATAGTCCTCAGACTGCTCCTGGCTGTGTCACTGGTGCCCACATGAAACAGCAGCAGCGGGTAATAGTCAGTGGACTGTACGAGGCTTGGTAGCCTCTCGGTGACATTCCTGATACGAGCCCCTGGTAAGCAGCACACCTCTCTAGAAAGAGAGGGGCAAATGGGTGCCTCCGTACCTCTCAGAAGAGAGTCGCCTACTACTATCACCCGTCGCCTTTTCTTAGTTGCGCTGGTTGTTATACGGGGGGCAGATCGGGCTGCATTACTCAGCTGTCGTTCCTTTTAAGTTGTGTTCTTCATTTCAAAGTCTGTGAGGTGCTTAGAGCAAGGTCATCAGAACTGAGGCTGAGCTTGTCAAAAAATTTTGTAAGCTTTTTTTTTACTTTCTTCAGTGAAATATCAAAATATTTTGCTCTATACTTTTATCAAAGAAACATTACAGCCTAGAGTTACTTGGCTATCGCTGGGGAAACCATGATTTCAAACTTGTTATTTATCATGGAGGAAACATAAGTACCAGAATAGTTAGTCTGCACTTTTTTTAAATCAGAATTCCATTTCTGACTGTATACTAATTGATTTTGTTGTTTGTACTTGACTGAAGGCTATAACTTTCATGGATAACATTATTATTAAATGAAAAGCTTGTGTCTCAGTTTCTTTCTCCCATTTTTCTGCAAACTACTTAGTTAACCCTGAAACAAATTGATCTCTTTGCCATAGATATGCAGGGAAAAAAAATCTGCACAGTTCTCCAGAGGCTGTGAAATGTTTAAAATGAGTAATTAATTCAAAAAGTCTTCTGAAAATGTGAATATCATCCAAGATATGTAAGGATTGATTTTGGAACATTATGAACTGCCATAAATTATTACAGATTTTCAAACTTCAGTGTTATTTTTTTCAGATGCAGATGAAAATGCCTCTGATACATTCCTACTAACTGTACTATTATCTCAGATTACTGAACCAAGTTATGTTACAAGGCTAAATGCATGTCTATTTTTTTTTTTTCTCTAGATCTGCTCCTGAGGTATCTGATATTTTCCTGTGGAGATGCAATTCCACAATCTTCCCATATAGACCATCACTACGGCTGCAGTTTCCTGGCTATCAGTCATTCCCGCACATTTGCCTGCAGGTTTGGCAATTCTTTCCTTTGAGGACCTGTGACCTGTTATTTAAGAAGGAAAGGAATCTCCTTTAAAATTCACATATTTGATATTTAAAATCAAACTTTGATTTGATTTGTAAATTAACTGTATGAATAGTAGAAAGAAACTTTCCTGTGTGTAAGGATGTCAGGAAAGTGTTTTGATAAAGAGGTTTACATGCATATTTAAGTCACTTAAGGGATTGGCATACCCTGATGGCAACTAAGTCTGACCTAATTTCTTAGATCACTTCTTCTGAAGCTGTCTTTGTCTCAGCCTACTCACTGCTGTCTTGAGCATTAAACCCTTCTGAAGCAGATTTAGTGCTTTTATACTTCTGTATTCCAGGATGTGGGCCTTTCTGTTTATGGAGAAGATCCAATCTTAAATGTGACTAACTGAGGTATTTTCTTACAGCTACACCTGTGTAGAGGAAAGCAATTCTGTGAGGTGCATCCCAGTGCCTGGGGTGTACTTGCAATTTGGTTTCACCTGGAAATAAAAGGCTTTGTGTTGTTGGTGAAGGGGGATCTTCTGAAGCCTGAGATATTGGGGCCACCTTTTACAAGTGGGAGGCACTTTATGGTGGGACGTGGCCCATGAATCAGGCCCCACGACAGGACGCAGACCTTGCGCTGTCCCACCCAGGCCTGCGGGGGAGGCGGCCTCTGCCTCCTCCTGCTGCCTCCTGGGGAAGCGAGGTGCAGGAGAGGCAGTGAGGAAAGCCCTGGCGGGGAGCACCAGGAGGGGCTGCTGCAGGGCGGGTGAGCAGGCGAGGTGGCTGCCAGGAACTCCTCACTCACCAGCTTCGAACCCTCCCCACCTGACAGGTAGAGGGGACCAGCAGCGGCAGTAACCAGGCTGGCCCGTCAGGCCGGGATGTCCCGTCAGCTGGGCACAAGGCCACTGCAGGTGTGGGGATGCCATTGCTCAGGCTGGGGCTGAGGCCCTGAGGTAAACAAAGCTCCACAGCCTGGGACAAAGGTGTGGGGAGGCTTCCCACAGCTCTTCCCCACAGAGCCTCTCCGAGCAGCCTGGTTTTCAAGGCCTACAAGCCTAACCTCAGCTGTAGGGTTGGGATACAGAGGTATCCAGGGTTTCAGAGCTTCTAGACTTGACCTCAGGTAGTTAAATTAGGCCTCTGCTCCCTTAACCAAAAACCCTTGATATTTTATTAGTGCTTTTAGAGTTTGTTTTTTGACAAGGGACACAACAAATGCAGTCTCTGGCACTATTTCCTTCAGAGTACTTAACTGTTTCTAGTCCACAGTAAGTGATGCTAAGCCAAGCAAACTAATGCACAAACAGGCCTTGGTTTTCTATGTCCAGAACTTCTTGTTTTAATTTCTTTTAGGCACATCTTTGTAGTTGGCTTTCTGGAGACAGCTATATTAAGGCTGTGCATCCGATTAGATTCCCAAAAAGTAAAAGCAAGAGATCCTGGTCCTATCCATACTCTTGTAACTGTAACTATATATAATACTTACTGCAAAGAAAATCTGCGCATGCATCATTTGATGGCAGTTTAATGTAACCAAAATTTTATTTCATTCTGCTATGAATAAAAAAATTAGTTCTCAAACTACTGTTCACTTATATGTTCAAAGAACTTGTACTTATGATATCAGTGTATGATGCTAGCCCCAGTCATATAGCTCCCATTCGCCACAGAAGTTTAGGAGCTTCTATCACTGGCAGTAGTTGATTGAATATAATATTTTATAATACTAAATCCAGTGTTGCAATAAACATCTCATTTGAAGCAGTAATAGCATACTATTATTCTAAGCAGCCTTAACCTTCCTTAGCTGTAACAAATTATTTAGAATTATTCAGGGTAAAGTATATAGGTGAGATGTTAATAGAGAACCCGTTAGCCCAAAATACTGTTTTAATCAAGAATTTGAAATGCAGACTAGAGTAGGATTTGATGCTATAATAACACCTTTCATACTGAAGGCATTCTAAAGCAATTTTCAGTAATGAGCTAGATAGTGTGGGTGCTCTGACTGTGTGGGGAATGCAAATACCAATAGCCACAATTTGTTCAACATAAGCTTTCTTACACAAAGATTAGCATATGGAAATACGTTTGACTGGAATGAAGAAAATTGCTTAAGAGGCTGCACACCTGGCCAAAAATCATTTTAAAAGAGTGCCAGTCCTTTCACTTCAGCACAAAGAGGAATTAAATAGCTAAGTTAAAGTTTTTTGTGTTTTCAGCAGTCATTTCCCAGGGCTCCATGTCCCTTCCCCCCAGTACCTCAACCCTCAAAAATAACACACACACACATACACCCTCACTGCAAACAGTCTAGGAAAACAAGCAGCAGCATAGCTAAAAGCCCAAGCCCCAAAGCAACAAAGCCCAGGGAAAACTTCAGAGAGAGAGTGCGTAAGTGAAATCTGGTGAACTTTAAAGTTCCTTGGTTTCAGTGAATATTCTGCTCCTCAACCAGCAGCATAAAAGGCTTCCAGAGTCTCACTGCTTCCAGGTTAGTGAGTGGATTGTAGCCAAAAACTCTCAGAAGGCAGGTAAAAATGCTTTTTGTTTTAAGAAAAGGAGAAAGAAAAGATTCTGTGTTCTTGGATCTGTAAATCAATAGCTATATGGTAAAGATTTACATAATGAATTATATTAGGGAATAGGAGGGATAAATGACAAATTTTTCCTACTTCAATATCTTATGCATTGGAATGTTTTGTATATTAGCGCCTTGTAGCAACTCTTTGGCAATGAAGTTTCTAAACTATTGATTTATGTATTGCTAGAAAACATCCTCATAGTTGAGGTAAAGGTCTGTAAAAGGTGGAGAGCAATATCTTCAACTACTGTACAAATCTGCATTAGCTACGCTACAGAAAAATAATTCCAATATCTGAAGAGAGAAAAGTCTGCGTTAAATACAAAGTGGAAAGTTAAAGAAAAGAAGTGATTTTACTCTGATTGAAAACCTGAACTCAGTTTCAAAAGGCAACTTTAATTAAAAAATATTCAGAAAAGATGACATTATTTGACTAATAGAGACAGGGATATGAAAATGTTTTAAAATTGTTACTCTGAAGGAAGTAGAAATAAAATCTCTGGCCAGTAGAGCAAAGATTTTGCTATTCCAAGGATCAAAGATTTCATTCTTACTTTCTGAGAAATGCCAGTAACTTAACCATGGATGTGAGCATACCAGTTTCTGTGGATAATATAGGATAAAACGTGCTGACTTCCAAACAGAAGTATGTGGGATAGCTGCAGAAGTAGTATAACTTCCTCTGTACAAGATGCTGGAAAACTGGTTTCTTGTTTTGACAAATACTTCTCTCATCAGCTCAAGAAAAATTCTGCAGCGATTAGTCTTTAGTGTATTGGAACACAAGATCCATAATTCCTTTGTTTCCTCAGCTTCTATTTATAAAATGTTCATGTTCAGTCCCTTCCTGCATTTGCAGGTATAGTGTCATGAGTTTCAGCTAACTAATGTGGATGAGATGTTCAGATGTCACTGTGAAAAGTGTCACTGTCAGACATAGAAATTCAAATACATGTTTCTTCTGTGACATTTTAATCACCTGAGTGAAACATTTGAGTTCTGATAGAATTTCTTTGTATGTTTGGCTTTAATGACTCCGTCTTTGTTCATAACCTATCTGAAATTTATTTTTCTGCATTGTCTACCTTTTAAATTTCTCTTATTTCTGTTAGCTAGCTCACTTGAAGAAGTGACAAAATAATGTTGTACCTTAACATGTAAGTGTTCTGCAGTGACATACCTCTGCGTATGAGCAAGGGAGAATGGATAACCTTTTAGATTTAAAAAGTTTCAAGAAGAAAGTTCCCTGTGTGAATTATTTGCTAGTCTGCAGATTTTTGTAACTGGCAAACCAATGGCAGCTCCAAGTCTTTTTTAGAGAATGTTGCTTCCTTGCATGTTAAAACATTTGACAGGACAGAGAGCATCATACTAAATATACTAACAATAGAATTGTTGGCAATGAAACAGAGTTGGAGGCAAAAGGAGATCTGATCTTTGAGTAGTTAAAAAGATGAAAAAATAATAGAGTTCATTATTCTGTGTTAATTCCTGCTTGCTTAACTTCACTTTGGGTGAACTAGAACCCCATTTGTCCATTAGCTACAGGAACATCTAGAAATGTCATGCTACAACCTGATCTGAAATGCTTTCAGTGGAGTATGAGAGAGGAAAAGAAGTATTCCTTAAGCAAAACCCTAAGTTACTAAATGTTCATCTTTTTCCCTTTTAATTCTATAACTTCATAAAATTTATGGGGGATTGTTTTCTGAATGTTTTTGAAGCTACTTATCTCTACTTACATTGTTCTCATAATTACTTTTCTAAGAGCTAGAAGAATTACCTTGTAAATATCTTGTCTCATTTAAACTATGGTTGCAGTAATTCGTACTGAAACATACTTTGAGCTAGCTGTCTGACTTAAAATTCATCCCATAAGTGTACACTCTTTAAAATATATAAAATGGTTTATTTCAATTGATTCTGCTTATTCTCATTAATAATTTTTACAAATGTGTGTGTATGTATGTATCGAGAGGGAGAGGATTGATAAGCAGTGGTTCATCTCAAGAATGGCATTTTGGTGTTTGCAAAATATATCAAAAGCTGCCATACTAGATATGAAATCATTTCCCCAGTACTTACCTATTATACAAGTAGTTCTTAAACATGCAGTACATTACTGCCTGCCTTATTTGCATTTGTCATGTTCCAGGGCTATTCCCTTATCAACATAATACCCTCTGCAGTTGTACTGCTTGCAATAAATTACTTCTGCTTTTTCTTTTGTTCTCAAGGTTATCCTAATCTCTCAAGAACGCTTAAGGACACTAAGGCTATGAAGAAACAGAGAACAACAACTGAAGTTCCATTACAAGCTAGTAAGTTCAACATTTTGACATTTGATATTTACAGTGAAGAGTACAGAAAAGTTACGGAGGCCTTGTACTATTGTGCAACAAACTATCACTCTCATTGCACTCTCTCAACTTGCACTGTGAACAAAACACTTCATAATGGTGACGTGGGAAGTTTTAATAATTTTAAGATAATCACGTGTCTAGTTTTCAAGGATAATTCCTTTATTTGTAAAGTGTCGGGGGGGGAGGGGAGAGAGATATCCAATTTATCTGATCTAATTATGAACATTTAAAGATGCCTGTTCTTCAATTATTAAAGGGATTGGGAGTGACTGGCTCAGACTTACGCATCTAGCATTTACATGTCTGAGTTAAGAGAGATCAGTCCCACATTTCGTGTCTAACTAAGAATTTCTGAGCGCAAAAATTAATTTCCTAGCCCAGTTAACAGAGAAATGTAGCTCAAGCAGCCAACAGAGAATTCAGCCATTTGTCATATTC
Organism: Pygoscelis adeliae; assembly: GCF_000699105.1. NCBI lineage: Eukaryota > Metazoa > Chordata > Aves > Sphenisciformes > Spheniscidae > Pygoscelis > Pygoscelis adeliae. Next base: position 3,274,579 of record NW_008824283.1, on the reverse strand, counting down.
TATGCAGGGGCAATAAATTCAATACTGCTTGAAAATGTCGTGTTTGCATAGGTATAAATAATTTTAAAATCACAAAATATTTGCAATAGGTAAAGTATGGAAGATAATTAAGCTAACATGACTTTGGATATGATGCCTACAGGACAGACTAAATATCTTTATTCTTTAAAATACAGGAAATTGCGTAAGGAAGTTACTGGAGACAATAATTATGTAATCTTTTATGTTATCATTGTTATTTTAATTTCTCTGAATAGTATCCAACTTTTTACGTACTCCTACATATACTGTAGTTTTCAATGTCACAGCTAAATTTCAGATCAATCATGACATCTCTGAGAATTTTCTGAATGTTACAGATGTTAAAATGTCATTATTTCATCATTTTTACCAAGTGTATCCATCATCACTTTACTCCCATTGTTTCATTTCTTTGGCTGTCATACTTACCTACTGGGCATTAATTTCAAATAGATTAATACAATTTTTGACACTTTATAAAATTACATTACCAGTATAGCTGACTTGTTTAGTCCTCCTTTTTCATTCATCAAAACTGAGATAAAATTGAGTGCCACTTTAAATGGTGTTGCTGACATAACCAGTGTTTTTGAGATACTTTTTAACCAAAAGGATGATTTTTTGTAAACATGATATTACAACATAACTGTCACTCACTCTCCTGAGAAACAGTTCAAAATGTAGTTCCTCCTTTTGCTTCACAGTTAAATCCAGCGTTGCTTAACAATCTACATCTAGAAACCAATCTACATCTTGAAGAAAATATTATTACTTGCTCTGCTTTAAGTCCAACTAAACATTTAGACAATTTTTATTGAGAGAAGGTTGGACAATGTGGTAGCAATTTGGAGTTGGGAGTAAAAGCAAAATTAGTTGCTCTGGTGCAAGCCCTTGGCTTGTTATGGAGGGAGATGATTACTATAATTAGTGGCAGTGAAGATGTACAATTCTCTTTATGAAATAGCTGTGGATGATCTCCAAAAAATTATTATGCTGGCTGTCTAGCCAGAAAAATATCAAAAGGGGACACCTGTGTTCCAGATAGGAACATCTGTAAATATGTTGTTATATAAGCAGTCACTGCACTCTCACGTACTGTACTTGTTGCTGGAGTCAGCCTAAGCTGGAGAATGGGTTCCATTTGAATGGAAAGAAAAAGAAGAGAGATGGACAGCATTTAAGCAAAGATCCCTTTCACTTCATTTTTCTTCCTTACTGTTTTATATTACGTTTGTGCTTTTATTCTGGAGGTCAACCTAGGAATCCATCTTCCCAATTGCCTGTCGAATTCATAGGCCAGAGAGTAATACTCAACCCTTCTTCTCCTTCTAATCCCCCCAACAAGTAATCTCTTAATTCTTATATGGAAAATGCCACAGCCTCCATAGGAAACTTGAAAGCGCCTCTGTCTTTGCATCTGTGCATTTTTCTTAGGTGGTAGATACATAGGTTTGAACACCACTTTAAAGAAGGAAAGAGAATGAAGCCTGGGTCACTGCTCCAATGAATAAGTTTTTGTCTACAAGCAAGGGGAACAAAAATCTCACTCTTTTTCTGGCCATTTTGCTGGCCATTTTGAAAAAGAAAACAATTTCTGGGAATTTTTTTTTTTTTTTTTTTTTTTTTTTTTTTTTTTTTTAAAGAGGAAATGAGTTTGTTTGCAGTATGCTTTAAAACCTACTGGCTCAAGAGCTTTGGAAGAGCAGGCAGAGGAATGCTTAAGTTCGCCGTCTGCAGTGAGGTACATGACACTTAACTCTTTCAGGACTTAATTGTTTCTCATCATTTGGAGAAGCTGAGATTTTTTTATCTGAAGAACTTTTATATTGAACTCCCTCTTCGGTTTATATGCTACCTAGAGTCCATGTAATCCAAGGGCATAGTTTCAAGGTTGTGTCTCTGGATCTGGGAGTTTAAACCCCATGTAATTTATGTATTAGGCATTTAAGTCCCTTTTTCAAGCTGTGGTATCTTATCTGTTTTGGGGTGATTATACCATTTTAAATGTCCTGTATTTGTTCATTCAAACAAGATGTCTGTGAACAGAGCTGATCTGGTATTTAAGTGCAATTTCAGCCAAATTGTCCGTTATCTTGCTACTGTGATATATATTAATAGTCCTATATATCATATATCTTCCAGCTGTAACCTCCCAGCCATTACCGATAGCATATAGATTATTTTTCTCACTCTTACAGTGCTGCCACCTACGCTGTAGAAAGAATGAGGAAAAGCTTGTAACAGTAATGCTACATAAATAGTACTTTCAGACCAGGGAGAGAAATACAGTGTATCCACATGAAGATTAAAGAGAATTTGTAGACAAAGAACTACCTGATTTGGAATGAAGTCAGGAACCCTGTGGCTAATGAGCTCATCCTCGCAAAAAACCACAAGACAAATTATGAACTCAGGCCCAAAAGTACAGGCCATCAAAAGTAGATCATTAATTCCATATATTTCATGAAATATAAAAAAATGTTGTTCAACAGTATCTGAAATTGTGACTTAAATGACAATGATAGGATAACATTTAAATCTAAAATAAATGTCTATGAGAAATTATGCTACCCTTCTAAGACGAGGAGAAAATCTGTCTCAATAGATGACAGCAGAGTCCTGCTTTTTTTCTTTAATCTGTTTCAAAGGCCAACTGATATTTTATAATGGTCCCTTTCTTTCCCAAAGCAGGTATCTGAGGAGGCCTTATATCTGATGCTCCATTTCCCAGGCTAAAATCCCCTGCCTTGACATTGTTCAAGGTGAGCTTAAATAGGGCAAGACACATGCTGTTCTTACAGCTGTATTTGTTCAGGTGCACAGTTCCCAACTGCATGGGGCTACCCACGCCCAGCACTCAATGCCAGAAGACAGAAAAAGGGGAAATGGGTAGGGAGGAGAATTTTATTTAAAGGTCCTGCTATTGTTAGAACACTTACAGTATCCAAAACCATTATCATTAACAGTATCAAACATACGATTTTCTCTTCCTTGCTGTAAAAGAAAACAGATTATATCATGGTTTCATGGTCATAATGTTCAGATTTGGCTGTGTTTAAGAAACAGAGGAGTGCCCTCCTCTTTCTTTCCGAAGAACTGCAGGCTCTACCTTTTTTTTTTTTAATTTCTCATAGAGTCCTTATTAAAGAAAATAAATGTTAATGGGATGCCTCTAGCAGTATAATTAAAACTTTCTGGCTTGATTAAAGTATGCAGACTGTCAACTGTTACACCATAAGAGATTCCGCCATTGACATTTTGGAATATGTGATGCATTCAGGGGAAAATGTCCCAAAGGAGGTTTACTTTCTTCTAAGTAAGCATAATTCATGACAAAATTTAAAGAAGAAAACCATGAAGTGAACTAAAATAAACAAGACACTTGTAAGTATGAGTGAATCTTACTAACATTCAACCAAAAATTGATGCTGTATTCCCAAGAGAAGGAATTATGCATTTATATATAAATAATGAGATGTTATATAAAAATGTATGTGCTACAGACAGCATTGGTATCTGGGCATCTGCCTCGCTTACTAATGAGGCTAAGACACTGGAGTGAGTCATGTTGCCAAGGAATATGTTCTTGTGTGCATTTCTGAGAGAGATTTCAGGATCTGGGTGTTTCATTTGAAAGAGGGGGTTGAGAGGAAGGGGACAGTATGAGTAGGTGTGTGAAACATGAAGTAAGAGGTGGGGAGGCCAAAGTGATGTGCAAAATGATTGTATGTTCTAATACAAATTATCCTTTCATCAGAGAGTGAAATAAACTCCCTGATCAGGTCAAAGGAGAGTAAAAACAGTTCATTTATAATAACTTGCTGAGGCTGGAAATTGTTCACATAAAATGACAAGAGAATATGATTCTATCACTCAATTCTCTGTAACAGTCCTACTCTTATTTTTCTTTTTGTTTGTTTGTTTGTTTTTGTAAGTGACCCTGGAATTTGTCCGTTTTCTTTAGAAAGAAAGTACACTTTGATTTACTTCAGTTAATTGTTTTCGCTGTACACAGACTGAAGCTTGAAACATGCGTTTGAGGCTTTAATAAGAAACAAAAAGCAACCCTATAACATTTTGCTTTTTAAAATTTATTTATTCAGCTCAGGTCTGCAGCTTGTTTAGGACTAAGATCTGCAGTGCATGAGACTGATTCTGACGTAGGTGAAGGTGTGATACTGCACTAAGTGACTAAATTGAAACATCATACTGCATCTTTTGTCTAGAACTATTCAGGTAGATCTGTCTACGCAATTGCAAGCCATGTCCAACATTTGTATATGTGTGTTTTGGGACATTCTAACTGAGACTCAGTGAGAAGGTAAAACTGTGATCCACTAAGACATGATGGGTTTTAAGTATTCTGAATCCCAGATAAACAATTCTGTTCCTACTATCAACCAGTTCTTTTGTTAGACCGTTGCACATACCATTCTGCTACTGGATCTTCTGAATGCTGATCCTAGCGTTCTTCTGTATTAACCAACCCTTGCCTCTGGATCCCTAAGTACAGCAGATTTTAAAGACTTGTCAAACAAATCTAAACAAAAAATTTGTTTGCACTAAGCAATTGCATGACAAATCTTTCCTGCTAATAGAGCCTTAACATATATTGGATCTATTGTGACTGTGACATGTGGTGTGCATAGACTCACCTTCTTCCTTTTCTGCTTAGATGATAATAGCAGTACACAGATGCATCAAGATCAGCCACCTGGAGCCTTCCTTCATCAGGATGGTGGCTTAATTCATCTGGCTTTGTGCTAGGCCTCCTTTAGTTTAAAAATGAGTTGTTTTCCAGCATGAATCATACCAAAGCAGAAATAGCCCTTTGGAATGCTTAATAGTCTTTCTTTCACTAATTTTATTTAAAGATATCTCTGGTGATTCAAATTTAACTATGGTTCAACCCTGCAACTTTTGCCATATGAGTTGTTACATAATTTCTCATAGTCCGAAGAACCTGTTATTAACATTTTTTACTTCAAGCAAATTTTTTAATGAAGTGGGAAAGATAAAAAAACTGACGGAGAATCGGGGTGGTTTATCTTATATTCTTTGAGAGCCACAAGTTTATGTGCTATCTTGTAAATGGGCTGTGAGTTTATTTTCCCTCAAGAAGCAAAATGTCCCTGGAACACTATAGGGAAAATGGGTTTCAAGACTCAGTTCTAAATTTAGAACTGTCATTAATTGTCAGCTTCTGTGAGGATCAGTGTTTTGTAATGATTGCTCATCATGGATTGCTTTCTAACATATGTTTCCACTTTGAAGATGTGTTTCTCTTTCGGGGACATAATGATCTTGGGAAAACTGAAATGTTGTCTTTGCCCTGTTCTAGGATGAGGATGATATTAAAACCTGTTGCTAATACCATCTGTAACTAAACAAAGCTCTGTAATAAGCAAAAGAAGGAACAAGTCAGTAATTTCCAATTTTTAATAGACATTACAAATATATTGAGGCTTTAACACCTTTATGTATTCTACTGAATTTGTTACAGGTGGAACTTTAAATGTAAGCTACTCCTGTGTAGGGGAAGTTGTCAGTATTTAAACCTGAAAGAATTTTGCAGATAGTATCTGTTACAAGTTTCAGGTTATCCATTCCAATTTGTTATTTCATTCATTTCTCACAATTGCCTTTTCTGTTTTCACTATCTATGATCTTGCAAGGCAGAAAAGTGGTGGAAGTGCAAGATGTAGATCAAAAGATGCAAATATTTACCAAAAATGGTAAATTTTATAGAAAAAACCTGCATACATTTTTTCTCTCAGTCACAGAAGCAATCAAATTAACAACAACAACAAAAAAAAAATCACCTCCTTTTAAGCAGCTGTGTGACTGGAAGAAATTGTATATAAACATTTTCTGTATTTGATAAGTTCTTCAGTAGCCTAATTAATACATTTTAATTAGCATAATATAATGCCTGAAATATTACCAGAGTTGTACAGCAGGGATTGTCAGATAATTGTAAATTGGTACCCACCAGATTTTGAAGAATGAAGTGAAGCAAAAATTTGTTCCCTTCAGTTATGATTTTGGCAAAATTGTATGTAGGAGCTCAGTTATGAAATTTTTGTTTTGCCATCTTTATATCCCTCCTCAGTTGTTCTTTTTCTGAGGTGAAATGTTGTGGTCTTGTTAGTCTGTTGTTTTGCAAACATTTAAAGCCAGCATTGTCCCTGAAAGGTGTAATCACAGTAACCCCCCATTCATTTCATCCCTGTACCCATGCTGCCTTATCTCTTGTTTTGGCACAAGTGCTCCTATGACCATATGGTGCATCTGATGGTGGAACAGATTCAATTTATTACTATTGTTTTTAACCAGATTTTTTCCCAACCAGAGTAGTTTCCAACTCATTTGCTGTTCAGCTATATGGTCTCCTAGAGCATCTTATGTAAGCTTTTCTATACCTCCTTGTCAGCCTGGTCCTTTACATTTTTATTTCTTCTATATAATATTTTTAGTTCGGGTGACTGGAAGTTATAAACATGCCTTCTGTTTTGCTGTCAGTTCTTTTATCTATTTCTGTAATGTTCTAAACTTTTCCTTGCTGCTGAGGAAAGAGATATTCCCACAGAATCCAGTTTTTATTTTTCATTAGTTGTAAGTATTTTAGAACCCATGCCTATTTATATACTCTTAGGGATTTTTCCCCCTCTGTGCATTAGTTTGTATTTATTCATAATGATATCAGCTGCAATGTTATTGCCAAGTCATGTTGTGTTGTGAGATCTTTCTGCAGCCTGTTGTAGTTAAGTTTTACTTTTGATTATTATGAAACATTTAGTACAGACATTTTAGTATTCAACCATATTTTCAGATCATATATGTGTGTGTGTATATATATATATGTACATCTGCAACACAGGTCCAGGATACCTTCCTCTGAGACTTCACCACTAAACTCCTCTGTTGTGCAACCTTATAATTCATTTCTGCCTTTGCTTTCTTGTTTAACACTTTAACAAAAGGACCTTCCTTTTGCTTTGAAGGCAAAGTCATTTTCTTGCAAATGAAGGCAAAGGCTTTTTTGGCCCTCGCTGAGGACTGTCTGAAGTGTTTGAAAGTCCATGTATACTGCGTCATGAGGATTTATCTTCAGATATTTACTGATTCCTTTAAAAAATACTAATATTGTTTGTGGGCCATGAGTTTCATTTGTCAGAGCCAGATCTTCCTGTCTTGTTTTGCAAACAATCTGAAGCATATAAAGTACGTCTGACTGTTGCTGTACAAAAGCATTTTCTGTACAATTGATCTATTTTGTTAAAATGAAAAAGCTGGCTTTTTATTTGACTGAAAACCTGTGCTGCACTTCACACTTGTGCTGAGTTGACCGAAGGGATGATTCTTTTAAAGAATATCAGTCCTTATTCTGACTTGTAGTGATATTGGGCATGCAGAGATGTATCTTTCATTATTCTAAAACATAAATCCTCTAGTTTTTCTTTACAAAGAAATAGAGAGCAGAGATACTACTATGGGTTAGTGCAGTAAATTGAATCCCAGAATAAGGTACTATTAAGCAAGCTGGTGACAGTCATTCGGTTTCTCAGAACAAACGATAGCTTTGAGATTTACACAAGAAACCAGGAAATAAGGTCTAGTAGTGAAAATGTTTTGTACCACAGACTGTGGTACAATCTGGGAAGATTGAGCGAGTCATATTGTCACCAGTGTTTAAATGCTACTTCCTTATTTTCCATCTGGCATGTTTTGGGGATGTATATATGTGTGTGTGTGTGTGCGCGCGCATCCTTTAACATGTCCAAGTTAAGCTTGGTAGAGCCAAAGGTTCCCTGTGACAAAAAGAGAAGCAAGATGTTGAAAGAAGAAACAGATATGGAGGGGAGCATCCTTTCAGACAGCTAAGAAATAGAAATCATTTCCTTTTATGTTCTTCAGACCACACTGTAAGGATGGGTTTGATTAATAGGGTAAGAGATTTCCCTGAGAGAGTGTTCTCAGTTGATTAGAATTTTCTTCCAACTTTCATTGAGTCTTAGATGATGGTAATTTATCAGAGAGGTGGGGCTGGTTTTTAGTGGTTCAGGGAACTTTTTTTTTCTTGCAAAGTAAAGGAAGAACAGGTGAAGAAGGAGAGGAGAGAAAGATAGGCTGAAAGTAAAGACATTAATCAAGAGGAACAGAGTAAGAGACAAGAAAACCTCACTGAGAGCAACAGACTTAAGTACCGCATTCTGTAGGTGCTTTTGTTCAAGTGCAGTCTTTTAAGGCTCAAGGGAGAGTGATAAAAAAAGCAAATGGAGCAAGGAAACTGAGTTGAAGATATAGATTAAAAAAAAGGGTACATGAAGAATGAGGATATATCAACCCCTACAATTTGGAGAATAGCAGAATTTTCTGATATTCTTTGTATGCTTAGTCCTGGAGAACTTTACTGTGAAAGACTTAAATTCTGTTTTTATTTATAGTTTTTACAGTGGATTTAATGTCATTGATTTTATAGTGCTAAGTGAGATTTGTATCAATGCAACAAAAAATAGCATCCTGCTTTTTTTATTGAAACTATAATGTTAAGGCAGTGTTATTTGGGGTTAAATATTCACTGCCTGGTGTGCCTTTGAGAATTCTAAGATTGCTTCATGTGAAATCTCTTAAAAGACATTGTCCACACCTATCTCATTAAATGACCCCATTCAGTCTGATCAAAGACTAAGATTCAGAATTTCAAACCTAGTCTTCTGTCCATATATATGCAAATTTACTTAAATATGGATTTCCTGCTTTGACTATATAGCTGGAGCATCCATTAAACCATATGAAAATATCAATATTCCATGTGGAAGTGCATTTTGTATATGCATTTAAGTTTCACTTAAGTACTACACCATAAATATACTTAAGATGCATTTAACCAAATAAAAAGCAGTTTCCAAATACAGAGAAAAAGCCTTTGATGATTAAGCCGGACTACCTCTGTTCTTAAATTTCCTTACTTCAAAGCAAGTCCCACAGAAGAAACTTTGAGGAAATTTTCTCCCTGTAGTTTCTAGATTGGGGTTTTCTGTGATTACAGACAAAATCCAAATAGCTCACAGTGGAACTAAACCTCCCTATTAACCTTCTTCCAATTAGGGCCAACAAGATTTCTTTTTTCTTTAATTAAAGAGGACCTAGTTTCTTTTCCAGTTTGCTTGGACAGCTGCTTTATGGGCCTTATCTTTTAATTGCTGAGATATGTACACATTAGATCCAGTAGCTGCAATAAGGAAAGATTATAAGCTGTCATGTTACTGACACACTCGTAGACAAATTCAGAATCTGTTGACCTTCAAGTATATTGGAAAGCCCATCTGTTTGCACAGCCTTTTGCCTGATAGGGGGCATTCTTTGTCTAATTGCAGTGTTATCCCTTTTGTCATGTAACTAATGTAAATTTCATATGCATGCACATAGTACTGTTCAGTGGGTAAGACAGACTGATTTACTGAAGTCCTTTCCCAAAAAAACTCATGCACATTTGAATGTAATGTATGACTGTCTCTGCCACTGACTGGAGACCCATGTAGCTGAAATTGTCTTCCTAAATGCAGGCTAAGGGAGAAATTTTGACAATTCCACCACCGTTCCATTCTTTTAATAGCTTTACTCTTGGCTGTCCCAATGCATTAATTTACAATGAAGCTAAACCGAATTAGTTGTTTCTCTAAAAGCTCTTCAAGGTTGCGCTTGTTATACTAAACTGGAGTATTTCCAGCTGTTATGGCAGCTTGTGAGGTTTTTTTGGCAGAAATGTCATGTAATTTACCAATAGATACAAAATAAGAGTTAATTCCGGTTTGTTTTACAGGTCTTACTACATCAATGATAAGTGCAGTTGCTCAGGGCGGTTAGGGAAGTTCATCAGATGTTGCTGATACACTTCACATAAAATACCAAGTTCAGCACCTTGCTGTACCAATTTGACATGGCAAAAGGAATATTCCTCAGGCAGCCTTTTATGTAATGGGGTCCAGCAACTGTTCAGGCATATTATTATTTCAACAAAGTAAAAATAAATGGCCATCATCTCTCCTTACACTCAGTCTTAGTCTGTCTTGAAAGCCAGAAAATTCGGTCATTGAGGCTTCATTTTCCTGTTTTGAGTATTGAATATTAGCATGTATTTTCCCCTTCTTATCTTTGTTGATTATGAGGACATTAAGAGCATACTTGAACATGAAGAACTTCTCTTGTGAATCAGTTACAATGGTATTTAGACTCAAATTTTTCTAGGTTCTGAACAAATTGTGGATTTGCTTTCAAAGTATTCTGTTTCAGGTGCTTACACCATAACTTTAAAGGTAAAAGCAGGGGAATTTGGTTAGCTGAGCTAAGCTGAGGTCTATTTAGGTGAAGGTAAAACAGTTATTGGGGATAAAGCCTACTTGAACATAGAAGTGGGAAAAATCAGGTTAGTGAGAGCAGCTATTTCAAGCAGTGTGTGTTTACTTCTCACAAGGTTACATATTAGTACTCCTGATTCCTATCAGACCTACCAAAACCAGCATTTGATTTTTTTTTCCAGGTATTAACCTCTGTGAATGTTGGAACTAAGGATTGTAACTAAAATTACCCTTACTTAAATACCACATTTTGTATCATGTTTACCAAAATGTCTCTTAGAAATTATTATTGGCTTGCCTATCCCAATATCAAAGACAACATTTGGGTTTACATTCACCACTTGATATGGCATTTCTTCATATGACCATCCATCTATTTTTGCTCTTATTCTATTCTACTATTATTTTACCTTCTGTTAATTCATCCACTGGCTTCAGAATTCTTAACATTGATATGTTATTTTTTATGTCCAATGTACTCCTAATTTTAAAGTGTAAATTTAATGAGACTTCGGCAACTAATGAGGTGTCACTAGCCACATCAATGAAGAGTCTGAAATTTTTGTTCCCAAACAAAAAGTCTCCATCCTTTTCTGAGCTATGTTAACATGAGTTTGTTTGGGGTTTTTTTATCATACATTTTGGTAAAAAATTAAACATACTTAAGCCCTAATGATGTGAGTGATTTCTCACAGATGAACTTTTCTATCCTTAGAGTTGCATATAGAAGTCAGTGAATCCAGGCATCCGTGTCTATAACCTCAGATGCTGGATGGGAGCTACTGGTTTGAACCATCACCCTTTAAACTGAGATGCATAAACTGAGAGTCTCTTGATTCAGCAGGGTCAATGAATAAAGTCCGCAGTGATCAATGCCACAAAGAGTGATCTTGGGACCTGTATGATCTCAGGCCAGGCTTTATTTTTTTTTAATAAAAGTCCTTTGAATTCATTTTGTTAAAGTACATTAAGTTGCCCGATATTATGCTGACATTAGAAGTCACAAGCTTTAATAAAGGACAGAGCCTTGCACAGTCTCAAACAGACTAGAAGGTTTACATTCCTTACATTTTATGAAGAAGGATATTTAAAAGCCAGTAATTATTTTCCTAAACAAAATTTTTCACTGATTCAAAATTGGATAAAATAAGTTGTTCCTTCCAAAAGATTTCTGACAGCCAACTAAAAAATAGCAAAAATACCTACTTTAAAAGCAAAAAAAAAAAATCTACTTTAAAATCTGCTTCAAAAAATTTAAAGTAAATCTACTGTAAGTCAACTACATTCTACTAAAAAGCTGAATTTAAATATCTACACTTAGAAAGAAAAAAAAAAAAAATACCTGGAGGCAATGGAGCACTAGGGCCCAAGTTATGATGTGACCTAATGGGAAACACAATAAAAAATTATATATAAGTGCAAATTTGCTCTAGAGATCCAGTGAACCATCTTCACTACAGAAGTACAATTTTTTTCCCCTAGGATTCTTAGGGAAAAGGTTTCCGCCTCCCCCCCCCTTTCCTTTATGCATAGTGAAACCTTGGTTATTATACTGACTGGATTATATATTTTAATAGTATGCAGTTATCGAATACAATTTGAATTAATTCAAAGGTATGTATTCTTTCATAGTCTAATAAAAAGTCCTTGCGTATCTGTGTAGAAATCTGGATTTTCCTGGCTTTCCAGGTACTTAAATCACAATTCCTATCTTGTTATAAATATTTAATACATCATATATTATTTAATTTTTCATGTTTGATTATTGCAGTAAACTTTAACAAAAATGAACCCACAGATTCTAGATTTGTTCAGTTCTGTGCATTGTCTTTATTTTTTTCTAAGAAATTTTGGCATTATCCGGGGTTCTTAATCAAAAAACTCGCCTTTTTGAATTTCAGGAGTCCTTCACTTTTCATGTTAGTAGTGTGGCTTTTAAAAAGCACAGTTCTTGAAGTAAATGCTACAGTATAAAGGAGCCAACGTAGGGTGCAGAAAAATAGTATACTGAGAACCAAAGATTACTGCGTTTTCTTACTAAGAAAGTGAACTATGAGACTCCGCAGAAATTGTTATTTCTGTTTGAGGTGTATCCTTCCAAATAATAAATGACAAAATACATCTGTCCAACTGAATCTTAATCCAGTTGATCATAGATCTCCCTAATGAAATCTGAAATTAAAGAATAGAGTGTCCTGACAAGTTGGAAGTGACAGAATGCAGGTCCTGCTGTGGTGCTGCCTTAATTATTCAGGGTTAGTGATGACTACATTACACCCCCATATGACTTTCTCAAAAATAGATCAAATTAGTGAAAGGAATAATTTCATTCCTTGACTTGATTCTGAAGATTTTTCTTCTCCCTTTACCCCAGGGCATGCTTGTGCGCAGTTTGATCCTAGCAAGTCAAGTACACTTTAATATATTAGTAGCTGAAATGCTGGCATCTGAAAACAATATCCAAGTCTTTGTGTTTGGATTTTTTTACACTGTTATCCTTTCAATTTATGCGCACATGTCAAGTCACAACTTGGTCCTGAGGCTAAATTTATTATTGCTCACAAAGCCATGTGTTATATCCTAATTTCTTAAGAGATCTCAGATATTGAGAAGATTGTACTGTTGGTGCTTATGGCATTTTACAAATTAGGAAATGTATGGTGTAAGCAATAGCTCATTGTAAGACGTTTCCATGGACTCAGACTCTTGTCAAGCACTTGAGGATGAAAAGCAGCTGCCATCACCAATCACTCTGCTTGTTGGATGGAATTATTTATACCTTATTAGTGCTTTCCATTGTTTCCAGGTAGTTTCTCTGAAGCAGATAAACATGGTGAGCTGTAATAAAGGCTTTGAGAGGTATATGAAAGTGAAAAGGTATCTTTACTCCCAGCTAAATGACAACCATTGCATGCACCTCGGGTTGTTTCAGTGAACATGTCAAATGAAAGTATCCACTTTGGCAAAAGGAATATTTCTGTAGTTGTAAATTAGTTAAATCTCTTTTTATACAGAAGTCTGCTGTTGGGCCTTGTGAAAATACTGAACGTGATACTGAACAAAAAGTGAGGTTATTAACCTTCTTTTTCATCCTCCTTAATGGTTTGAAAATCTTCAAATGTTCAAATATTTCAAATATTCAGTGAAAGTTAAGAACACATGGTGCTACATGCGTTTCTGGATAATGTGAAATAAAAATTTTCCACTTGAAGTATAGTTCAAAAGTGAGAACTGCTAGGATTTTCCCTATTCTTCCTTAAAATCTGATAAAGTTGTCCATTTGATGTCAGTCTCTCCTGCTCCTTTTTTTACTAGATCATCAATATTCTCCAGAAATTCACAGGCTTTGGAATATAACCACAAATTCTTCAGCATGCTGATTTAGTTCACATGCAGTGGTAGTCAAGATATCCTTATAACTCTTGCTAATGTAAAGCAATCGTAATATTTGAATTTTTGTCCATATTCATCTCTGAGAACAAACAATAGGCATACAAAAAGTTAAGGGCCTTTTCAAATCATGCACCATGTTAGTTACCAGGAATGATTTTGTAGTTGAGACATTCCACAGGGATTCATAAGGCCTAAGTTCATTTCTTGGCTCTTCCACGTGCTTGCTGTACTTTATTCAATTTTTTTTGTATTGGCATTTTAAAGACAGCTAATGATGGTTCGTGTTGCCTAAATCAGGTTGACATTTGCTATTTCAATCTATACTACTTGTCTTTCCCGTTGTCCTTATCAGCACATTTTATGGCAAGAGGCAAAATTGCTAAGGTAATGATGTATCACTGTTATAGAGAAGTAGTCCAGATGTAAACTATGTTCTCAAAAGGTTATTGATGAGAAATGTGTTTAGTAAATATAAAATCTGAATTTATACACATAACTTCTCTAACTTATTTTGTAAACCTTGGCATTTGTGTCTCAATTATGGCTGTGTAAAATATGGAACGGTAATCTTTATTGTCTCATTGACACATTCTGTCAAAGGATAGGCATGTATCTGAAGTGTAAGAATTTAGAGAGGCAAATCTCAGACTTTATTGTTATTACAGACATTATGTAAGACAAAATACTTAGATTTGCTGTTTCTTAATTATTCTATACATGTTTGAAACTATAATCACAAATATATTCTGAAACAAAGTTTATGAAAATAGTTCACATCAAAACCAAATCATAGCCCAGAAAATGGTTTATATATACAAAGTGAAAGGCATATTTCTTGTATTTACCTGGGAACCCCTCTGTGAAGAGAAAATACAAGAACCTCTGAAACTGTTAATTTTCAGAAATAGACATCTGTGACCACTAATGCAACAGTTGGGCCCTAGAAATCTTGGACCATGTGCCTTGTTTTACCTTCTTTTTTACAGATATGTGGATAACACCACCACTAAGAGAGTCAGCACTTAAAAAAAAAATTAAAATAGTATTTAGATTGATGTCCACCACTATATATATTGTTTCAGAATTTTTTTTCTGAACTTACGTCAAGGTTCATCCTTCCAGTGTTAGATTTACATTATCTTTTCCTGCACACTATCTCCAATGTTGTCTCTTTTATTTCTATACATTTTATCAGTATCTATCAGTAAATGTTTTCTTTCCTATAAGATGGATTTGTAGCCTAAATTTAACATAGCTACATCTTTTCAAGGTATTGAGGAAGCTTTTGTGTACATATAACAGATCCAGCATTCCATCAGGCCTAAATATTTTAAATATGTTTTAAGAGGTTGATCTTGAAAATGTAAGGACAGAGGTGAAATCCTGGCCTCATTAAATTCAGTGGAAGTAAGATTTCATTCTGCTATTTCAACCTTATGGAATCCCTTTTCTTTCCCATTTGTATATTAATCAAGTTACTGTCATGAAATCAGACCTACATAAAGAAAACACATTATGACCAGCCAATATTAGAATTTATGTATACAATATTGAATTCTTGCTCTTTAGTTCGGCCAAAAGCTCATTTTCTACCAGACGATCTGAAGTCAAAATGGGTCAGTTGGCATAATAAAGTTATAATAAGGCACTGTTAAAAATACCTAAAAATTTCTGTTCTGAACAGAGCTGTAGGCTTCTTTTTTCCCACTTTCACAACATAAATAATTTATGTTATCCAGGTGTGATGAATATTAAATGATCTATGAAGGAAATCATATTAACAGACTTCTTTTATTATTAGAACAACTGCAGGGAATTATGGTCAGTCACCTGAGTGAAAGATGTTTAAGGCAAAATAATAAAATATGGAGATTGGATAATAAATAATTTCAATCAGGTTTGAAAGTAATAACATACAGAAGCTAAAAAGCTAGCACTTTGACTAATGAAGCCAGGAATTTCGTACTTCTTGAGGGCTTAATTCTTCCTTCTACTGGACACATATAATTGCAAACACCATGTCATTTTATGAAAATACATCTGTACATTGAGAAATATATCTACTTTATTTTTTACCTTTGGGCATTCACCTTGAATTGTAAAAGGATGTCAAACTAGAGTGCTCTCAGATTCTTGTGACAAAAATCTTATCCTACCTAGTTATTTCCTTAAAGAAATAACTCAGTCAATGTTGTTTTGACTTGATGTCGTGGTTTAACCGACACTTGATGGCTACTGAGCAGGTTTACTTTCCAAGGAAAGACAGTACCTCTATCTGATCTGTAGCACATAAAAGGTAACATTCTGTTTTTCCTCTTCATCATGACAAATTCCTAGATCAGGATGAGACACTATTTTCAGAACATGCTTAACCCTCTGACTGTATTCTTTTGATGTGCATTATATAAATATTGTATAATACATAGTTGAAGTGTTATGGTTATTTGGCACAGTAGGGGCAAACTTTAAAATCATTGGCATGTCACCTGCTCTGATCCTTGTCTCTGAAAATGCTGGTGATTTTCTGTATGACAGTATTTTAACTATAAAAGTGGCTAATGACAACTTTAGCCTGCCTTGTAATTGCTTTAAAATCTATGATACAAAAAGTTTACTAGGTTTAATTACTCTTATTAAATACTAAAGGTACCTAAAATATAATTCATTTCATATTTTTGCTTGGTTTGTGGGTTGCAATCTCTGCTTTGTGCCCTTTTATTTAACAGTTTCTCTATCTTCCTTCCATTCAAATAATTTTATTTTCTTTTTTTAATTTTTTTTTCCACAGCCTGAAGAAAACTCAAAATAAAATGGGAAAATATTATTAGAATTGTCACTTTGAATCAAAGTTTCCATTCCCCAAAAGCATTTTTAAGGTGAACTTCTTTTTTGTTTTTCTTACTGAGCTCACTTTTTCCAGATAACACAGGAAAAGGGGTTGTTGGCTTCTTTTTCAGCTCTGTATAATAATGGATTACAAGAAGCCCAAAGCTAAGTACCAAACTATTTTATACTTACTTGACCTATGCTGATGGCAAGTCAAGAATGAGAAATCCCACCACATCAGTGACCTTAAACAAATAAGGTTTTACCCAACTCACTGGAAAGTGCTTAAGGATGCCATATGTTAGAACAAGATGTTTATTGCCTTGCAATCATCAGTGCCTAAAACTGCTTGTGAGCCTTAATTTTTTTTTTTTTTTTTTTTTTTTTTTTTTTTTTTTTTTGTGGGAACAACAGTGTCTACTAAAAGCATATTCTTAATGTGTTTCACAAAAGGGTTGACTTGCCCTGTGTCCAGTCAGGAAGCCTAATCCAATGAGCTAAGCATATGTCTGGGAACCGAAGGAGGGTATTTACTACTTTTAGTCTGATTTGCATTACAGTTCTAGAAAGAACATATACTTCTTTATGTCTCATTTTTTTCCTGTTTGAGAAACAGGCTATTAACTTACAGGCTGTTTAACGTTTTGTCTGATGTTGGCAAACAATTTTTCTCAGCGGTGTAAGTATATGAAATAGAAAACATTATATACTTATGCTTTTCCTGTCCTAGCCCTTTATAGCTTGGGCCTGAGATGGCCCATTGTGTTTCCTCTGCCTTTATGTCTATGCCTGTGCCTTTATTTCATACTACCTTATATTAAGGCAGCAGTTGGGTTTATAAATGGAAAATAAAGTATCCTTGTTGAATGAAAAAGCTACAAAATGTCTGGGAGAGAAAGCCTTCAATAATGTATGAGCCTATTCTGAGGATGTCCATCAATGCCCTCATATTACCTAAGGCCTCTAACAGTTGCATCTTTGGCATGAAAATAGCCTATCCTTCCTGAATAGTTATGATGGGAGTATCATCATGTATAAGGCAATTTCTGTCAATTCACTTACTCTTGTAGAAAGACAGCTGAGATCTCCAGTCATTCATAGCTCTATTTCCTTCATAATTTTTCTTACCTTTCTGTTTTTATTTACAGCCTAAAATGATTGTGATTTTTTCAGACAACAGCCTGTGGCTTTTTCACAGGTAAGTGACCTGTTATGTCTTATTATTATTTAGTCAGTTCATTATACAACAGCCAAGTATAATTTGTGTTTACATCTCAAGAATATAGAAAACTAGTTACCCCAGAAGAACTAAGAGACCAAAAATAGACAAATGTCTTTAAAGTGTTTCACTAATGGAAGACAGTAAGAGTATGATTTAAAATAATTGTTTCATATGCTTTTTAATTCTTCATTAGTCATTATTTTTGTGTGCTTTGTAGAAGAAGGACATAATTTGTGTGCAGAAACTGTTGCCTTTTACTAGACAGAATATTTGAGACATCACATCTAATAATAATGTTCCCATCAGCTAAGGTGTAAATTACCATTTCCTGCATCTTGGAGGCAGAATTCAACAGGTACTCAAGTAAAAGCCAGCTAAAAATTCCTGAGCAATACTGCAAGCATTAACTGATACCTAAAAGAGAAGTAGTTCTTCCAAGAAAGTGTCAGAGGGAGGGAAGTGCAGAAGTGTCATCTGATGGAGAGAAAGAAGGGGTGGATAGACAGATATAATGGCAGAACTGAAATACGGGTCATATTTAGTATTTTATCATATTTGTGGGCATTTCTTTTAAAAAATAAATCCTGTGATAAAGTGAAGTAAATAGTCTAAAAGTTGGTGCAAACCAATTATATCTAAATGTGTCTGGGGTGAGCAGTCACCCTCATATAATTCCATAGCAAGCTGCCTCAAAGTGCATGTTCTAAAGAGAAAAGGACACGCCTCTTAGAAAAGTCTAAATCAGTTAAACTCTATTTAACAAGTCTTTCTTGGACAACAATACCTAATGTGGGATGTGTTATGCTCTCGTACTCCCGCTGAACACTTTAGAGCTGGAAGAATAGCTGGTGGGCTATATACACTGGAAGGTCAACTGCAGCTTGGTTGAGGCCTTACTACAAAACAGGATAAAACTTCAGACTTTACAAGCTTCATGTGTTACCATAGCAAATGGAGAGAACCCCAGTGTTACTATTTTTGCACTTTGGGAAAGAGGAAGCTGGTTATTGACTGTTATCCTCTTTTTTCCTTCCTTGGGCATTTTCTTCTTTAAGTAGTATTTTGTTAAGCCATTTTAGAGTATAACAGTATAGCTCACTGAGCCCTGAGACAGTTCAGTTTAATTTGGGTAAGTTTTTCAACAGGGCATTCATTTTTGATCCTCAGAATTGAACTTTGCCTTTTCTGCTTCCAGTTACGAGTCGGAAGAGGGGTGCGCTGAAAAGAAATCTAAATCCTCTCACTGTTTGCGTTTTCTTGCCTTCAGACATCGACCAGTAAAAAGTTTGGGTTTTATAGCCTTAGGTAACAAGGTGGGGGGGGGGTTCTCCAGTGAGTTTTTCTATCTACTATTAAGACATGTTTGTTATTCCTCCTTCTCTGTTAACAGGTCTATACTAGCGCTAGCAGCTAACATCCCTGACTTACCTTCAGTGGTAAGTTCTTACAACAATTTCCCAGCAGGGAGCAAAGGAGAAGTCAGACAACTAAATCTTAGTCTTGTAAAGTTATGCCACGTGAGTCAGAACTAATTGTGGCTGCTGACTACTTTATAGGAAACTGTAAAATGTAAATGCACTGTGAACTGAATGAAACAGAGATCAGCAACAAAACAGCTTCAGGTGGGGCTGAAAGTCTGCTGAGCGAGTTTTGTTTGAGTCATTCCAGCTCCGTACTAGGTAGATGGCTAATATTTTTTTTTATCTTGCTTCTGTTCACCTTTTGCAAACGAATAGCTTTCTCAGGTATCTGATAAACTGTTCTTACTAGATTGCTTGTTTCTGTTTCCTTTTTTTAAACCTATTCAGAAGTTATTTTTCTTTTTTACTACTATGTCTTTTTCCTCCCGCAAAACAGTGTTCTGTTCCAGGAGCTCTTCACAGTTTTTATCTTTTGCTTTGATCTTCTTCAGTCCTTTCTTGCACATTTGATTTGTAGTTTTCACTGTTCTCTTCCTCACAAATCACAGTTCTCTGTTGTAGCTCTCACCACTGCAGATACTGGATACAAGACCCCTTCTGTAGAAAAGGAAATAGTATAAATTTTTTCATAGCTATCCATGTCATGTGATGAGGGCCTGGAAATGACATTACACTCTTCATAACACTCCTGTATATGACACATTCACTACTTTTATAATGCCTTCTTTTCCCTTTGCCAAAGAAGTAGTTTTCAGAACTTGTCAAATCACTGGTCCTGAAGCATCTCCCTATTGCATTGCAGCACTCCATAGTAGTTGGAAACATACACTGCTCTCCTTTGGTTAAGGGGATCCATTTAAAATGCCATCAGTATGCTCATAGTTTATTTCCCTGTAACAGCCTTCATCAATAATCATCTATTTCCTTGTAATTCGTAACAACAAAGTAACTGTGGATCCAACTTCTCAGTGAGACAAACTTAGCTCTTCTGGCACTTGATTCTCTCCTTCTGGGGACAGCAAGATTCAGATAAATTTTATCAAAAGAAATTGATCGTAAATTAATCTTTTTAACTTAAATATATGTATAAATATATATATGTTTAAGCAAATATACTTTATATATATATACACACACACACACTCTAACATATATATACTCTAACAAATAGCCCATAGCCTTGTCTTACAGGAATATAAATGAAAAACAGCAACCTGTAAAGGGTTGTTTCACAGGACAGAAATAAAATGTGTAGTTCATGAATACATCATTAAGACACTGTGGCAAAATTTCTCTTGAAAAACTGAAGTTAATCAGATATTTGACTATTTCTTTTTAAATGTAAGAAAAAAGTGTGGGGTTTTTTAAGTGCCATCTGGGTTTTTTTTAATGTTCTCTAGCTATATCATAACACTGAATCTATAGAAAAAAAGTAGTAATTACATCAGTGTACAAA
This sequence comes from Pygoscelis adeliae, assembly GCF_000699105.1. Taxonomy (NCBI): domain Eukaryota; kingdom Metazoa; phylum Chordata; class Aves; order Sphenisciformes; family Spheniscidae; genus Pygoscelis; species Pygoscelis adeliae. Next base: position 3,253,879 of record NW_008824283.1, on the reverse strand, counting down.
GGGTCTTGGAGAACATCACACAGGATAAAGGCAATAAAAAAGATAGAGAAATAGAAAACCACATAAACATAGCAATTTAGTCACTGCGGTCCAGCTTGGCCATTCTGTTAATATTTATCCATTCACAATAAATACCAACAAAACATTTTCTGTATTTTGCTTTCTGGCTACAAATTTATATGATCTTCTCATTTGCTATGTATGTTTCCTTTTCAGAATTACTAGGTGGAGACTCCAAAGTTCTGGAGTCACAATGGAAAACTTGTGAAGTTGATGTCCTATATTTCTGAGTGGAATAACACCTACACACACACTGGCATCATGTTCTACTGTCAGAACATACAACAACAGTGTCATTTTTAGTGTTATTTTTGCTTCACTTAATACCAAGAGGAACTGTCCTCTTGTTCGTTAGTTTTACTTTGAAAACCCAAACAGACTAGTTGGGGGTGATGATTTCATAGCCTGTCTGGGCCATTTGTTTCAGCGCTTTGCAATCCCAGGTGTCTTCTCTGTCCAGCTAGAGACCTTTGTTTTTTATCTTATCCTGCGTTGACAGGAAAAACAACTTATTTTCTTCTTCTTTTCAGGTATTTGCTGTGTATATGAAGCTTTATACTACACCTCTTCTCCCTAGATTAAACAAATCCAGTTCTTTCAAACCTTTCTTATGTGTTATGTTTGCAGGTTACTTACTATTCTTATTGCATTCCTTGGATTTTCTCCAGTCAGTCCACCTATTGCTTAAGTTGGACGCAGTCTGCAGCTGAGATCTTACAAGTACCACATGCAGAGAATTGATTACTTTTCCTATATCCCACAATGTTTGCCCTTCTGTCAGAAGTGCAGTATTCTTGACTTTTCTTTAGTTGTGATCAAATACCTGTTTTGAAGAAATTGCCTATTGACAAGTAGAGAACTTGCATTTATCCATACCAGATTGCTTCAGATAATCTCATAATAATTTATTCATCCTGTCTTCTGATATGCTTTTCAGCCTTCAAAGAGTGGTTAATAAATATATGCATTCATCATTCAGGTTGACATCGTATCTGAAGATAGGCCAAGGAAAACAGCTCTGGCTCAAAGTCACCCCATCTTTGCAAGTAAATAGTCCAATTTTGCAAATGCCTAAGTGCAACAGTAATTAAAATCATTAATGAAATTTAATAACAATCATAGAATCAGAGAATGGCTTGGATTGGAAGGGACCTTAAAGATCATCTGGTTCCAACCCCCGGCCGCGGGCAGGGACCCCTTCCACTAGACCAGGTTGCTCAAAGCCCCATCCAACCTGGCCTTGAACGTTTCCAGGGATGGGGCATCCACCACCTCTCTGGGCAACCTGTGCCAGCGCCTCACCACCCTCATAGTGAGGAATTTCTTCCTTATATCTACTCTAAATCTACCCTCTTTCAGTTTAAAGCCATTACCCCTTGTCCTATCACTACATGC
>NW_008824283.1:3246165-3252130 GCF_000699105.1 Pygoscelis adeliae | reverse complement strand
CCCAGGATACGATTGGCCTTCTGGGCTGCGAGCACACATTGCCGGGTCATGTTGAGCGTCTCATCAACCAACACCCTCAATCCTCCTCAGGGCTGCTCTCAATCCATTCTCCACCCAGCCTGCATTTGTGCTTGTGATTGCCCCGACCCATGTGCAGGACCTTACACTTGCCCTCAGGTGATTAGATATTTGTAGGATAATGTTCATAAGGACTGATGATACAATGACAGTAATAGCTTTTTTATTAATGATACATTCTTTCACATATTTGATAAGTTTACCACTAATAAATGTTTGTATGAATCATATTAAACAGACCCAAATAAAGAGTACATTAGTAGTAGTAGTCCAGCAATAACAGGATTGACTTAAAGGACTTGTGCATCATCACATAGGCAATACTCAGGTTCTGTTCACAGTGGAAAAAAAGTCAGTACTACAGTAGGTCATTCAGCTGCCTGATCTATCTATAACAGTGTTATACTTGAGCAAAGTATCAAAGGTCTCTTAAAAGTATTTCTCCTGAATTCATAAACACATATCTTTTGGAAGTAAACCCAGTAAAATCTGTTCTACTAAACTAACCAGTTTGCAAAGTTGTTTTAATATCATTCACTAGATGCTCATAATAATAGTCATACGTGATCAGTCATTGTGCGTATTGCATTGCCATTTGTTATGGTTTTTCTCATTCACCTGCGGTTATTTGGTAAATTCTTTGGATTAGATTCACCTACAGCACCAACTGCAATGGGATTCTGCTCCTTCTTGGGTATCTAGTTGACAATAAATAAACAAGCAAACAATGATATGATGGAGTAGTTATTCAGAGTCCCAGGGAAAACAAAGGACAAAAAAGTGCAATGGTGCTAGAAAGAAGCATGTCAAACATGTAAAGCTGAGAGGACTTCTTAGCAGCCTGCAGGAAACAACAGGCTTGAAATTTGTTGTGGTCATGGACTACAATCTCTAGCATCTACAGGGCTGATAGTGTCAATGAGACAGATTTTACTGAGACCTTTAAAACTGACTTCCTGAGACTTATCTGTCTGGCTTATAAAATATCACAAGGTAAAAGAAGTTTCTGTTGAATTGTACAGCTCAATAGGTAGTTCACTGTTATAAAAAAATACAAGAATAATTCAGTAATATATTTAAATAATAATTCAATAAAATGAGAACATAATCAACCTGAAAGTATGTTTAACTGAGTCATGGTAGCCCAAAGAAATTATTTTGTTACATGATGCTTTCATAGCATAATATGTCTTAAACAAATAACCATCAGAAAACAAATACAGCAGATTTTCAGGTAAGATATTAGATGATGAGATGCTACAAAATATTTCAGACAGTATGGTCCAGTTCCTCATGTGGAGGCTCTTTTTTTTGCTTGTTTTTTAAAAAGGCCAGCTTTATTGGTTTTATAATACTTTCATTCTGAGAAGCAATTCTGGGTTTGAAAAAGGTATATTAATAGGGGATATTAGGTTAATCCAGCACTTATCCCAGGTTGTTGGTTTTTTGGGGTGGAGAGGTGGGCAGGGCTTGAGTGGTCATTTAAGTCTATTTTAATCTACATGCATACTCTTTACTACCCTCGTGGAAATTTCTCAGTGGCATCAATGTGCTGCACAAATATAGTAGAAATTGTCTTCTGCATCAGACCAGTCCTTTATTTGGCTGCCATTCTCTTGTTGACTGGCATTCTCCTTGTAGCAGTTCCAAATCTGACTTCTTCAGAGAAAGACTTAAAATCTCAGTACTCAATAAGTACACAGTCCCAGCCGTCTTTTGGGCTGAGTGCAAAATCTGTTGAAGTTATTTGGCAATCAGAACTGTTTATGCGTAGTTGCCTTGTGTTGAGCACAGTGTTGCTGCTTCTATAGACCCTCTATTGTCCAAGCTTAGCTGCATTATTACCACCAATCTAAACCCTATGTCAAAGTCAACCTGGCAAGAATCAACCCATTTATTTGTACTTCAGACAGAAGCAATGACCACATCATCCTAGGTATTGGGTGATAATCAACCATAATCTGAAATTATTTTTCTATAGTCATTTATTTCTTCATTTTGTTAATTGCTGAGACCACAAATAAAGGTATCGCCTAAAGCCACGAGGCAGAGGTAACTGGGCATTTATAATATAGACAGCTGAAATTACAAAACCAAACTTATTTCATGTTAACCAGTCATTTACAGGTAGCAACTTAATTACAACCAAAGGTAAACAATTAAGCTGCATTTGAATCTACAGTGGACAAATAAACTTTGAGTGGTTAAATTGCATAAGCATATAGAATTTATCTACTCATGTAAACTTGTTGACGAACACCATTTTGTACTGATTTAAAAAAAGTAACTATCCTGTTTTTATGCTACTCTAGGCACAGGGTCTACTTGTTCAGTCATGTTTCTCTTCTCCTCTTTAATCTTTAAAATGTTTGAATTTTATTAAATGCTGAGAACTCTTTCTCTTATCCCACAAGTTGAAATTAGGGTCACCCATATAAAATCTGTCCAAACTTCTGATAGTGAATTATGAATATCTGAAACTGCATCTTGTGAATAAAGGTGTGATGGGAAACAAAACAACAGTTGACAATTGATCAAAATACTTATTTGAAGGTAACACATTTCTGAAGATTTATTGAGACATATTTAGATAACATTTTTTCCCTTCTGAAAATCTCAGATATAGAGATAGATACAGATTTAGCTATAAACGTGAGCATAAAGATAGGGATGTCAGTTGGATTTTGAACTGTTAGCAAAGAAATTACAATTTTTCTAAGTCTCATTGTCAAACTTCCTTATCAACAGAAAAAAACTTTCTGAATGTTTACCAGGGCTGATGATTTCACTGTCCCAGACCTGATTCAAATGAAACCATTGCATAGCATAAATGCCTTTATCTGAGAAAGCATTCTCAGGATCATGTCTTGTATTTCACAAGAATTTGCTAAGCTCCAAGTCACACAGCAATTATAAAACCTTGTGCAAGAAACTAGGTCTATATCAGCTTCAGAAATGCCTGACATGCAATAAATTACTGGTAATGGCTTCATGGAACATAAATTGAATAGCCATATACTTTCAGTTACTTAAGCGTAGTGCTCTACTCTGTAGTTGGTTGTCCATTTATTGTATCTTAACTCATTTATGGTTATTTGGCAATACAGTGATAAACACAAGACAGTTAGTAAACTACCATTTCAGTAAAACTTCTAATATTCTTGTAAACAGATAGAAGGGAACAAACCCAGTCATAGTGCCAATTTTCCTGCTACATATTAATTAAGTTTACTGTAGTTCTTTCATCAGTGAACCATAATATCAGTATGTTAGTCCATTACTTTCATGGAACCTGCTTTTCTGTGTGTGTAATGGCTAGGAACAAAACTAATCCCTTTGGAAACCATCAAGGATGAACTTGGACCTACTGACAATTCTCTTAGGCCTAAAGTATAAGTAGTTTCAGTGTAAATTAAGCAGGTTTTTCATTTATACAATCAGGAAAACAATGTATGTGTTGTGCTAAATTTGTATTTTCTAAGAGCTTTCAGGTTGCACAGTTTTTCATGAGGCTACAAGGAAGTTCTCCATGTTCTCTCTGTAAATTTCTCCTTCTCTCTCTCTTTTGACTTTAGTCTCAAATATCTGGGAGGAAAAAGGTGGAGCACAGCTTATACCTAGAGGCATGAATGAAAGGAGTGGGAAATAGCAGAAGGTAAACAGAGCTTGGTTTTTATAATTGTACTGGAACTGAATATAAATACTCAGTATCTACCTTCAGGAGAGCATAGTTTATAGTTCTTTGAAATCTCTGGAAATGTTTTCTGTGAGATTTTGGGCCCTCTAGGCTGTATAGAGGCTTTCCTTACTTTCCCCATGACCAAAGGAAGAACAGGGCTATGATTATATATATATATATTATATATATTTGACAGAGTTATGCTTTCTCTGAATGAAGCATGGGCCTGGCACACATATGTAAAGCACTATTATGTAAAAGCTAAACTATATTAATACAATCCTCCTGCTTGGAATGGCATTATTATAAATCAAAAGTAGGAGTGTCAGTATGAACTTCTGGATATTTTTTGTTTGTTTTTGTCTATGGAAATGTGACATAACAGCCACTAAAACTGAATTATAAATAGAAAATAAAGTGTTCCTAAAATCATGAATCGATCAAAACAGTGTTCATAAGTGATTTGAGAAGTCCCGTAACCAAGAGCTATCAAACTCAAAAGAGTTTTAAACCACATTAAAACACTCAGTGTTTTAAACAGAAAGATTTAGTTCTGTTATTCAAACAGCATTCGGAATATGGATTAAGAAGAATTGAGAGATTAGATATAGATGAAGACATTCAAAACCTGGTTAGCAGAGAGAGGGACTGCAGACTAATTCTGTCTAATTCTGCTATTTGGAATAAATTCTAATTTATTAATTTATTAATTCTGCAAAGTGGAATAAACCAGCAAAGTTTAAGCAGGCAACATGGCTACTGAAGTTTGCACTGTCAAAGTATTCTGCAGGAACACAGAATCCTTGCAACTCCGTTCCTTCAATTATGAGGAAAGATCCAGAATTATTTAAGGCAATTGTTTCTGAATTTTAGAAAGCAACCACATCAGAATGTGCAAATATGTGGGTGTAAATCTGTCAATGAAAGCATCAGGCCAGAACACCTATGTAAAAATACCACTGTTCTTAGGAAAGAGTATGACAGTCTGAGTGCTTCCTCTTGATATTTCTTAACTTGTTAGCCTGGAAATCCAGATTTAACAATTTTAATAAAAACTTGCTATTTTATTACTTGTATTTTTCTTCTCTCTCCATATTTCTTTAACTATTACTATGTTTAAGAGTACGTAAACTTTAATAAGACATATTATTACTAACAAAATAAGAAGTAATTCATGATACTGAATGATGCAATCTGCAAAGTTAAGTCATACACAGAAAAATAATATGAAATTGGGGGGGAAAAAGTCTTTTTTCCACAGAAAGAGAATCTTTGCTACAAACCTAAATCTATTTCACATTTACCATATTAGCAATCACCCCACTTCTGCTATCAATATTTTTTCATTGGAACTTTGTATGCAGGGACTTGAAGTAATATGCAGAAGAGGAAGAAGATAGGAGGTACATTTGAACATTCATTTTGTTGGTGACTTGCAGTACCACTCACTCATAATGGTAGTGAAATTTTTAAAAGAATATTTTTGTCATCAAAATAGTCAGACAGTTTGCACAGTCAAACATCAGGATTGCAAATTAAAGCACTAAAAGAAGAACACCGGTTGAGAAGAGCTAGCCTAAATTTAGAATCCCATGAGGTGCTGTGATGCCTTTGAACAGCATCTGACATCTAGCTGTCCAAAATTATAAACTTAGAGGATGTTCAAATCAGTAAGTAAAGTACTCCTCAGTTTGATTAACCATTTTAGCAAAACAAAGCAATACTTAAAAATAGAATACCCACAGAGTTAAAGTTACAATAGCTTTTCATGTTTCTCAACTGATCATCCAGTCAAAATCCATCAGGAAGAGCAGTATATTGTGTGAGAGAGATTGCCTCCTTTAAAGTTCACAGCGATACAGTGTAGTGTCATATGAGAGCTTTGCAAATACCAAAAGAAATAATTGTCATAAATTTTTCAGGTTTTTTTTTTCATTTTATGGCTATCTAGAAAATGAGAATTTTAAGAAACTTTTGATTTGGTACAGTTTGTTTTGTTTCACAGTCTCATTTACTTCTTTTTACCCTAGAAAATATCCATGAAAGAGTGAAAACCTCAGAACAGATAATAATACTGAAAGCATTTTCTTAGAAAACGAAGACATTGGATCAATTTTCTGATCAGGTTGATTTAGATAGATAGGTTAAACCCACTTATTATTGGATTAATCCCTGTCAGACTTTTGGATATTCAAAAGTGAATTTCAT
>NW_008824283.1:3233211-3246140 GCF_000699105.1 Pygoscelis adeliae | reverse complement strand
CAACTTTTTTGCTAAAACATTGTTTCTGTGCATAATTCTGCATTCATTTTCTGAGGAGAGTTTTGCAAGTGTGTATAACGTTAAGGATTGCAGGGTCCTTGCCAACAGTAGATGGATTTATAAAAATTGTAACCATAATTTAGATTATAATTTATGAGAAAACACTTGAAAATGCATATGTAAATAGCTCCTTGGTGAATGTTCACGTCTTCCTTATGAAAGCATTACTCAAAAATATTTTTTTAAAATGCAATTAACATTCTGGAGATTTATTAGGCAACAAAATCACCTTCTTACCAAATGGATCTGGTGTGAACGAAAGATAAAATTCAGGATTCCATGGAAGTAACAAAAATGTTTAACTTTTTCTTATTTTTCAAATTCATCAAAAATTTAAAAAAAAGATTTTTATTTGATTCTAAATGAGTTACTTGATGATTTTGTTTGGTTAATTGGTGAAATAAAAAATCTTATTAACACATCCATCTTTGTGATATCATTTCTGTAATTTTCCATGGAAAAATTGGCAAATGCCCAAGCCTTCAGAAGTTTTGTTTGATGTAAAGGCATCAGCCAGAAAGCAAGAAAAAGAGACAGTTATTGCTACCAATGCCTATAAATCTGTATAGAATGAATAGATGATAAATGGCTTACTGGTTTGACTAGTATCACTTAAGGACAAGTAAAATCAATTGAACAGAGTGTCACAATGTCTGATCTCCCTGGATAGAAACTCTGTTCTTCTGCATAGCCCAGCATGCCTTAAGATTATACACTTTTAATTCAAGTGGTCCTAGTCACAGGCCTTCAGTCAAAACAGACATTGGGAGTAGAAATGTCAAGTGGTTAGCCATAGGTCACTTTTCAAGTAAGCAACTGGTAAGAGGAGCTGAAGTAGCAAAATGAAAAGAAAATATTAGAGTGGAGGAAACTGCAAATGCAGAATATGATGAATTATACAAGTCAGCTGAAGTAAAAAAGCAAAGGAAGTCATAGTAAAAACTGAGATTACAGTTACCAGTAATGAATGCAGCAGCAACTAAACAGATCAAACATCTGAGCTGTAGAATGTGGGAGGTGTGATTCAGGGAAAACAAAAGTACCAGAAAACCTTGCTAACTCACCTTAATCAACTCAGCTCTTAAAGGATAATGGCAAAAGATCTCCCAAAGGAAAAGCTTATCCACTGGGACAGGCATGGTCTTCATGTTCTTAAATTAACATTGAATTAAATACCAGAAGCATTTCTAGAGTATCAGAAGAGAAAACTGGAAGGAAAAAGTCTGCTCTAAAGTTTACCTGTGATTGTCACCAGTGGAGATTGCTATTTCATGAATTGTTAATCTCAAGTGAATGTTGAGACTAACTTGGGGGCAGACTTGATTAGCTAACACTTCACAACTATAACATTTTTTCAGGAATCCCAAGATGTATTTCTGACATCTTCATCCAAGATGACTTCCTGCAATGGGCTCAAGCCAGAGAATCTGTCTCTGTCCATCTTTCTCTCTCTCTCCTCCCACCTCTTCCTCTCTCACACACAAACATACACAGATATTATTTGCAGGTCAAGTCCTTCACTTCAGTGAATGTGATTGATTATAATTCCATGAATCCTGTGTTATGACTCATAACGTCTTATTTGCCTTAAAACTCAAGTATGGGTAATGTTAGCTATTTAAAAGTGCCAGCTTTCTAAAAATAAATAAAATGAATAATAAGTAAGGTCTTAGACATCACAGTTGCTAGTGAACCTTTGAAAATGTGACCTATAGCTCTATGACTCGGGATTCAAAAGACAATTACAAACAAATCAACTGTAGTCTTTAATAAATACTCAGAAATCTTTGGGGTGTGACTTATGATTGTTCAGTGTGAATATTGGTGATATTGCATTAATATTTATTTTATTTTAGTTCCCAGAAACTAATTGTGGACCAAGGCACCTCATGCTAGGCACTCTAAAGTGTAAAACAGTCCATGGCCAAACAGACGCAGTCTAATCAAGGAGTGACTGATCCTCTGGACTAGCCTAGGAGTCATCTTCAACAGCCTGAGCTATGTAAATTATCATTCCTCTCTCTTCATTAGATTAGTCCACACTGAAATGTTCTCAGTATGTTTCATATTTATCCTCTCTGGTACTGAAAAGTAGAATAAATCCCTTTGTACCATTCCAAGCAAAGGCAATGCAGGAATAAACCTGAAACCCATTTGTTTCTGTTCTGAATTTGTTTCTAATCACAGATGGGCCAAACTTGCCTATCAGCAAGACAGGACTACATGCCCAGTGCTGGCAGCAGTTAGTTCTAGATGTACCTTGAAACTGGGCAGACTTGAGATGGATGGTTCAAGCTATGGGTGGATCACCAGCATCAAGCTGCGCAGCAGACTGTGCTGGTGATCTATGATTCAGTGAAGGATGAACTCAAGGTCAGATCTCATTAGTAATGTAGGCAATATAACTTTTGGTTGTTTCTGCTGCTTTCTGACAGGCAATTTTTTTCTTGGGGAAGAGAACATGGAACTGCATAAAGTATTTACTCTTACATTATTTGTTAACATATTCTTGCCTCTTTAACAAATACACAAACTGTTCTGATAGTTTTGTAAATATTGCATTGCAGGCACAAAAACAGTTTTTAAGGTTTGGCTCCGTATCTCTAATCTCTCTCTCTGCAGGGTGTCTTACTAATGATGATTTGTTGTTTGGAGTTTAATTAAGAAAAAAGTTAAGCTTTACTTACTTGTGTTCTTACAATTAAATGCAAATAGGTATAGAAGAACCTGCTTGGGTATGCAGAGCTGAATAATACTGACAATCCAATAAAAAACAGTAAGTATAAAAAGGCAGCGTAACTCCTAAATAAGGCAGAGGAGACAAGCTACACAACAGGCTGTTTTGTATTGACTTGCAAGGGGTGAAGTAGTGGTTAATAATTAACTGTAAATCTCATTCAAAATAATAGATACTACAAAGATTTCTGTCTTAATCAAGTATCCTCCTGGCCATATGAACAGATAACTGTTTATATTGCCACAAGTCTTTTTTAGCGCTTTCCCTGACTCTGGTATGTTTGTACATTTCCTTTAATTCATTTTTTCTTAAGCAATTCTTGGTTTGTTTGCCATTGCTTCCTTCCTTGTTGGACTTGCTCCTCCATCCAGACCATGATGTTTGACCTGATCCTGGACAAGTGCAGTATGAATACACATTCTATCTTTTTGTCTGACCTTAAGGCATGATATCTAGCATATTATCCTACACGCAAATGCATATACATGTAAATTTCTCATGATGAAAATAATGAGAACTAGATGAAATTAAAGCATAGTTTTAATATTCATTAATCATATGAAAGCCTTGCATTAGCAATTCTATCACATAGACAAGTGTTATCTTAAGTTTCTTTAAGGAAACAGTAATGTTTCCAGTACAATTTTGTATCCCTTTTCAGCTTGGTACGTTTGGCATTTGTGTATTCTCATAAAGATAAATCAGACTGTCCATGTGACTGAAGTTGGGCACTTACTAAATCAGGGATTTACAATGGAATTTTCAAAAGTACCAAAGGAGTTTTGAAAATCGAATAAAAGGCACTAGTTCCATCACATCTGATTCCTGGCTATCCATTTAGAACAAAGCAAAGTTTACTTCTAACAGCAGTTTCAAAACTTAAGATTAATAAAAATTATCATATTCTGTATTAAGTTCAACCACTTATGGTAATTCATGGTTTTGTAAGCTAAAACAATATTATACTAATCTGATCTCATATTTCAGAATTAATGTGATTGTCTGGGAGATTCAGAAAAGAGCTTTTTTTCCTATTAATGATTTTCCACGTTATGTCTATTGAGAACCCGTAGACAAGCCAGTAATTGGATATAGGGTGGCTAATTCTGTCATCTTCTATATGGAAGATACACTTTTTAGCAAGCTTAGAAAAATTCAGAGCACTTAGAAGGGCCATTCAAGTTTTCTAAACTCACCTATAATAGCTACACCCGTGTACATGTCACCTTTCAAATACAGATTTCTGTTTACAGTGTCACATCCATCCACTCTTCCTTTCTTAAGATTGTATTCAATGCTAAGCCTCAGTGACTTCCTCTGCCCATATCAGCTACATCCTTACCATCATTCAAAGGACTAATTTTGTTTAGAACTGCATGCTGGTCATCAGAATGCGTTATTACTTCCTGTGAAATGGAGATTTACATAATTAGATATTTTTCCTTGGTGTCAATACCACACAAGCTTAAGTTACACAGTAAGCTCTGAAGTCCTTGCTTCTTTCAAGAAAGACCAAATTAAATAATAAGAATAAATATTCATGTTGAAGAAAAGAATAAGATAACTACTTCTTCTTTATCTGAGCAAGCACTGAAATGTCAAATCGAAAGAATGAAAGGGTTGTTAATTTTCATATTACAAGTATATGTTTCACTGATATTTCCAAGCAGCAATGGACAAATTTTACTGTCAATCTATTGGCCTGTGCTGTTTGAATAAGCTTATTGTCCACATTTTCCAGGGAGATTTTAATCTGTGAATATTTGCATGTATGATACTATATGAACAATTGTTCGTGTAATAAAATAATTTTTTTTAAATGGAAATGCAGTTTTAAAAGAAAATTTACAGTATCCATTAGAAAGTAAAACACTATCTGAATAGTCATGAAAGACAGTTACACCTAATGAAATTAGTCCAGATGAATTACACTGCTTCTGTAAATGAGGTCTATACAGACAACATTAGGTAGTTCACCAAAATTCTTCAGAGAACAAGTTACAATAAAGAATAAGACATCTTTAATGGCCTAGTGGAATACTTACAGTGGTGACGAAGGAAAGATAAAGACTTACTTTCCTCCTAAAACCTTAAGAGAAAGATCCAATTTATTTCAGCAAGAATAAGGTTTCCTCTTATTTCACCATAAGAAGGTATGATAACTGGTTATCATTTGGTAACTGCAATCTAGTAATGACTTTTAACTGTCTACCTTTATTACAAAGTGGATCAAGACTAAAATCCTAAACAAATGATACACTAAGGCTCACATAACCAGCTGCTTCTTGTGAAAATTCAATCCGTTGCTGTGTAAAAACAGACTTAAATCCTCTTCCCTTTACAAAGGAAAAGAAATTCCCTTTGTTAACAGTGAAATTATAGTTAATTCTGTAATGGTGAATGTGTGAATATTATAAAATTTTGGTAAAATGTGAATTAAATGAAAGAAAAATTCTGTAAAATATATTGAAGTAATCTGCTCTAGTAATGTTCTGACATTTAAAAATATTATTAGATATTGGATATATTAGGTCTTCTTTAGCAAAGTGTAAATGTTTTTTTTAATGGGAAATCAAGGTCATTCTAACATCCTTGTGGCAGTGATTCCAGTTGCTTCTTTACAGGTACTTGGGAATTTTTAGTACTCTTCCCTGGGAGTGTTCAGACACCTCCATAAAACAGTCTCAGAGTAACTAAGAAAAATCACCTGTGCCCATTCAAACACAAACACTTTAAAAACATAGGAATCAGCTTTGTGCTCATATTTGGAACTGGATATTGTAGAGTGTTGTTAATAGTCCTTGGTTTTGCTCTGTGTGAATTTGACGTGTGCTTTCAAGAATGCTGGTAGGTGTTGTAATATGTGTGGGGATTTTTGTGTCCCTTAGTTTCACTTCTTTTTTTTTTTTCCCAAGCATGAAAATATTAAGCCCTAGCAAGATTATTTATTTTGGTTTAACCCTGGTATCCTTCTGATGCTTTTTTTCCCTATCTCTACAGACTCTTTTTCACAAAAGATAAACTGCAAGTGGCTAAAAGTGCTAAATGACAAACTTAACATAAAAAAGGTCAACAGACAAGGTACAAGACAATGTAAATGTTTGAGTAAATCTGAAAGCCCTTTTTGGATTTCATTAAATAGGCTTAGAAAAATGTTCATACCTCTCATGTTGAACCTGTGTAAAACCAACATGGTTTGTAAACAAACACAAAGGAAGCTTTACCACTGCTAACTTACTGATGTGGTGTACACAAAGTATTCTGTGTAATAAGAGAACGCTTAACTAAGCACCTGTATTCTGAGCTGATACCTTTTTTTTTCAAACTTCCTAGGGTTTAGACTTACTAGTTATAAAGAATAACTGTCCATTAAAGAATTAAACCAAGCTTGAGAATTGAATACTTCAACTCCTCTCTTTAGAGGCTTCTCCCACCATCTTGACGCACAGGTTAGAGGTAATACTGTACCCTAACTGTATGTAGCTAATACTGTAACTCTGTACCCTGCCACTGCAAGGTGAGGGGTAATCCATGAACATCAAGAGTCAAAGTAATTAACAGGTACATGTTGGAACACTTGTCTGGAGCACACAAACAAAAATGCAGCACAGAGCACAAATGTGATGACTCAGAGCCTAACTGGTCTTTCCCTGCTGTTTAAAAACAGACTTAAATCCTCTTCCCTTTACAAAGGAAAAGAAATTCCCTTTGTTAATGGTGAAATTTCCTTTCAGAAGCAGAATGAGTTACCTGGTGGATCTGTTTGCCAGTGACTACACAAGGAGCGCATGAAAGAAGAGGCCTATAAGCATCATAAAGGGTGTGTTAATCTTTATGTAAGCATATGAAATATTATGACTGTTTGATGAGCAAGAAAAATAAAAGTGTAATACTAGCCTTAGCACCTTGTATGAAAGTGCTGGGGAGAAAGAGTAAAGCAATGCTGTGTTACTGTGTGTTAGTGATGATACTTTATTGCTGCCAAATCTTTGGAAGCTTTTCTGAAATATCAAGAGACAATTTTGGTCAAGAGGAACCAAATACAATAGGCTAGTGTGTGTGAGTCTGTTTGAATGGTTCCTCTGAATGTGATAGGAAAAATTTGTCTGATCCATTTGGAGAGTAATTTTGTTCATTTCCTAGATGAAATATAGTGAAAGTAGTCCAGAGACATGTCGTTTTCTGATTATTGTCCTGCTGTATGCTCACAAATTTATGGTAAGGTTAAGGGACGTGTGACTTTAAATGACAGACACACATGTTACTCCAGTACGATGGAAAGTTGTTCTCCTTTATTCTCTGCAGGGGAAGAAAAATTGTATTTCTGCATACAAAATATTTGGATGCAGCGTGCCGTCTTTTTGTAACAGAATTTTTCCCATTGTCTAGCTTCATGAATCCTCACTGTTGACTTGGATTCATTAATCCTTGACTGTTGATTTACATGTCAAAAATTCATCATTCACTAAATTGCTAGGTTATGTGCTATGCCTTGAGTAATTGGTACACAAGCACACTGGTAACAATGAGATGTCCTGTCAGACCCATGGAAACTACAATCAGTAGTGAGAGGCAGTCTCATGAATTAAGGAAGAACAGCTCCTTAGCTGCTAGCAAAGCCGCAGAAACACTGATACATCTGGTTACGGGTTTTTTTGTCCTTAAAAGTATACATCTTGACATATGAAGAAAGACTGTTGTCTTTGTTCTCTCTGTTTCTCATTCTGCTTATTCAATTGTGATATACTTAAACTGAATTTCAGATAAAAGAATTTTGTTTCAGTATGAGTGTTCACTTAAACACAGTGAAAGGTATCATTGATGTGAAGGGGAGATTCCATGTTCTTGTTTTGGTGACAGTCAGTCACCAATTATTGCTGAATATTTTGCCTCTAGTATATGACTCGGAAATCACAACTGATACACACCAGACCGCAATGTCAGAATGCGTTTTATCTATTTAACTGTAAATGAGATAGATCAACAACAACAGCAAAGAAAAAAAATCCCGCAGGTACATTTTGCTTGCTGTATTTTGTGACCAAGAATATTCATGACCATTTCACTCATTTTGACACTAAATACACTGAGGTGTAGATTGAGTCTGAAAGACTGAAACCTCAAGCTCAGGTTTACTGTAAAATCTGATTCTGAGATATACCATAGACTTTCTGTTGAGATATTGCTATTATAAAACCCCAGGACCAGATTTTGGTTATGGATTTAATATTAGTAGAAACAAATGATGATTCTGAACACAACTCTCTCACTGAGGGACACTTCATTTTCCTCTGTATAGCTTGGAGGCAAAATACTACTAGTATTGGGTAGGCCCATGAATTTCTGGCTATGCCAGATGACAAACTTTTTACTGGCCATTAAACCAAGAGCAGGCCGTATAATTTTGCAGCCTGAATGGTAAGAGAGAACTTACTGAGAAGAGCTGATCATAGGAAATAATGCTGGATTGAGTCACCCTGATTTAATTCAGTTTAAATTTAATAGAAACATAAACCAAATGGGTTAGTAATTACATTTTTTAATTATTTCAAAAGGGCAAGCTTTGAGAAATTAAGGGAGCTTGTCAGAGAATTCAGCTGTGCTGAAGAGCTGGAACTCTTCAGTGTGGATGAGGCTTGATGTTTTTGAGTTTTTTGTTATTAATTAAAAATACGTAGCTTTCCAGAGTCATCTTTACAAACTTTTGAATTTCTTGCAGGAAATGGTTTCAAACCTACTGGGTAAATGGCTACTCAAGAGAAGAATATTACAAATATGCAGACAGCCTGTAGGGAATGGAGAGATGGATTGATCAGCAAAGAAATCTGCTTCAGAAGTCAGAAAGCTTAGAAAAAAGGTAAGAACTGGCAAAAAAAATGTTCTGGTAAAATTAAAACAACTAAATTGGGTAAAATTAAAACAAACAATGAAAGATTCATGCAGTAAAAATGAAAGATAATGTCTAACTTCAATGGAAAATATGTTGCTTGTTGAACTGGAAGAGGAAACAGGTCATTCCATGGCAACAAATACTCAGAAGAGCCCTGAAAAGTTGCTACACTGGGGCAAAAATTAAGGTTATTTTTTAAAGACTAAAAGACTTACTGCATGACATGGCATGTGCTGTGGTAGAAATTTCTAATAGGTGTACTGCTTTAGAAACAAACATCTAGTTTCCTTTAATGTTATGATCCACAGCACAGATAGGTCAGTGACCATCTTAATCGAACAATCAAATAATGTGATTTATTCCTCATACTGTTTTGAACTGTTTCATTCCTTTGTAATCTAATGATCATAGGTTTTACAGAGAGTGCTACTTCCTCAGCATTCTTGCAGCATGTCTTACCACTTCTGGGGAGACCTGTTTCAAGGGCGCTGTAACATTACAGCTGTGTCAGGCAGGGAAAGACCAGTTAGGCTCTGAGTCATCACATTTGTGCTCTGTGCTGCATTTTTGTTTGTGTGCTCCAGTCAAGTGTTCCAACATGTACCTGTTAATTACTTTGACTCTTGATGTTCATGGATTACATTTAACCTTCTCTCATAACTCACTCTGTGGAAAATGGCTACAGAATGTTACGATTCTAATTTAATATCATTTTACAATAGTCTTAAACTCTTAGATTTTTATATATTGTGTATTTGAAAACTCCCCTTTGTTTTCTTCTGCTATAAAAAGGGACTAGTAATTGGTTTGTGAAACAAAGAAGTCCCATGCCCCTGTCAAAACAGAATGTATGTTTAACAAAGACTCTTGGTTGGTCTTCTTTCTGAGCGTGATTTTTATCCGTGAGGTTTAATGGAGTCCTTCATGCTGGAAACATCTTTGGAGACAAGTGAAAATAATCTGTCAGTTGCCATGGACACATCTATGTGAAAACCTTATATTCCTCTTTTACCGTGACTACGTACTGATATGTGCTATGTAGAACAGATTGAGTGTCCCCAACTTAATTCCTAACATGCACTGTGACTTTTATGCAACTCCCTACACAGCTAATTTACACAGCTTGCTTTCATTGCAGTCTGTATCAATTTTGGCAATTTCTTGCAAGAGACATGGCACCACTAGCTCAGAGATAGCTCATAATAAGCCAGTATCTTTTCTGTAAAGATAATTGTGAACATTATTAAATGAATGCTGTGCCAGGGGGAATCGGTATCCTTCCAAGAAAGATTTTCATTTATCCTGTGGTGTCAAGCACAACAAACAAACTGTAATCAGCCTGAGCTTCTTGGGATTTCTGGGGTTGGAAATTTCTCCTACAGTGAAAATTCAGTACATTCATGTATGAGAGCAGCGGTGCACCCTCCATCTTCTGGTAGCACCCTAGAAGTCCTAGGCTAAACCTAGTTTGCTATTTGCTTCAAAAATCTATCCAGCCAGATGCTTCAGTACGAAGAGTTCCATATTATCATTATAATAGTGTTAAAAATTGAGATGAAGGGAATTGGGGGATACTGATAGATAGGAGTAATGTAGAGAATGCATTTTACCTCCTTAAAAATTTGCTATTAATAACATAAATATATTATAAAGGATACACGTTATATATGGGTTATATATGTTATAAATCTAGTATAAATAAGAAATGAAATGGGGAAAAACAGAAAATATTGATGAATGTATCTCTAATAAATTCATTTACTATAAAAATGAGTTTATGAGGACATAATAACAGTGTTTTGGTGAAATATTCACCTGATAGGTCTGCTACCCCGTTCATCAGATACAGCGTATATGGTGCAATTTGGGAAAAGACTATGTTTAATTCATATTCATCCTACTCATTCTGGGCTGAAGTCAAGTCCAGAGCTCATGAAAATACTCAGAGCTCTTCTTAGGCCCTTGGAGGGAATGACAGGTTACATTGGTATAATAGTGGTTCCTTGAGATTTTGTACGAGCCAGGACTTTAAAGAGGAGGAAGTAACAAACTTGTCAGCCACATACATGAATGTACGGTACAGGAATGCACTAGCCGCCCCATTATTTAAATCACTGACTGTTCATATACAGCTAATGGTAGTAATATTCCTACATTGAAGTGCACAAAAGAACAATGTTGTTGATTTATTCTACTCTATGAAAACAACTTTAGCAATATTCTCTAAAAATTTTCATATAATTGTATTTTTAAAAAGGAAAATTCAGCTTACAGTACTGGATTTATTTAGCTAAGAGTAGAGAGGAGTAAAGAAACTCTCATTTGAAAAAATATGAAATCACAGTAGTTATGTTGGAGACAATATACCGTCCTCTAGCTGATACTGTGTGAGTCCTAGAAGTCTGAGAATGAAGGGGAGTTCACAGACCAAGAGGAACGTGTTTGTACTTTCCTAATCATAGATGATGGGATATTGCAGCCAGCTGGGATGCCCTACATTGATGTTGTTGCAATGGTCTCATTAGGAAAATTGAATTGCCATAATGTAAGTATATTTGCCTCCATCTGCCTGGAAATTTCCTAAACTTTTAGTGAAAGCACTGGGGTACTTGTCCAGAATCTGTTCTGCTATTTTGCTTTGATCTACCTGTTAAAGCTACTTTGCTTTGACCTATGTAATACTGACAAGACTGAGACTGACACTAAGCATCCAATTCTGCAGAAGATGTGGTGAAAGGCTTGTGCCAAACAAAGTTGTGTAGCTACATTACAATGAGACAGCATCAGCACTAGTGACCCTGAAGGAGATGGAGTGATAGGGTCATGAAGGCAGTAATTCATTAATATGGTTACAGTACTATAGTAACATATGGAAAAGTTTCATGGCTAGAGGCGGTTCAGTGTAAAAATGTCTGCTCCTGACTGTGTACACTTGTCTGCTTTTGGCTTTGTACACTTGCAGCTAGAGGTGCTTCCCTCCCTTTTGGAGGCATATAAGACACTAAGATGCCCTCTGTGATATGTTAGAAAAGAGACTGTTCTAGGCATGAAGTTGTGATTAACCAGATAAACTGTTGTTAAATTAAAGCAGAACTGAAATTTTTATCATAATTCCAAGACTATGATATGTAAGAAGTGTTCTGGATTTGTTGGTTCTTCTCTTAGCTGGAATTCAGCAGTAGAAGAGATGTGTAGGCATCTGGGGAGTTGTTCGCTCCTGCAGTAGAGCTGGTATATGGAGCATCCCTGTCCATACAGCTCTCCGGCAGGCCCCCTAAAATGGTAATTCCAGTTAATCAGGTTGGGTTTAGAACATAGAAGGCCAGGAAGAGCAAACTTTTTTGTCCTGTGTATCAGGAAAGGTGGGAACAGGAAAATGCAGTAGTATGTATGTATCTCTACTCTGAAGGCAGCAAAGGAAACTGTTAAATGATATAATGGCCTCCAAAAGTAGTAGGCAGATCTTTAAGGCACTTCTTGCTTCCTCTGAGTGATCCTGAAAGCTTCCATAAACTCAGTGGGATTCATCACATTCTCCTGCCAAAGCAAGAGACTCCCGTCAGTTTATGTAATAACATGATAATATTGTGCCTGTTAAAAATAGATTGTTACCAAAAACATCTCTTAGAAATCAGTCTGTGCATCCTGAGTTCTTTTCATGATGATATTGAAGAATTTTTGTAAACTCAGATTATATTTTTTAAAGCAATTAGGATTGTTTCACACCAAAAATGAACTAACCTTATAAGTCAAAAGAAAAAGAAAAATACTAGAATTAGTATTTCATAATGTAAAACTTTTCTGGCAAAATATTTTTAATTTGAGCATTTTTGATACACAGCTGAAATTTCTCGGTCAATTAACCATTACTGATGAACAGAAGAGGAATTCCTTGAGAAAACTTATGCGTAACATGTTGGCATTTAATTCACTGCAGCCCTAAGGCATATCAGAGAATGGATGGAGCCATCTGGAAAAGGGGGGGGTTGTCTCCTGAGAGAATTCCGTAATCGCCCAGATAAGTCTCTAGCAGATAAGAAGCTTGACAGCATCATGTAATCCTACCACTTCAATACATTTTGGCACTGCACTACTTACTTCTAAATGACTGATCATTGAAAAGGAAAGTCAACTTCACCTACCTGCTATGTCATTAATACAGAAGCAGGACCAGCTTTCTGGTTCTTTTGTCATTACGACGCGGAACTGGAGGAGAGCTGTGAGGTCCAAACTAGATCATCG
>NW_008824283.1:3183821-3233191 GCF_000699105.1 Pygoscelis adeliae | reverse complement strand
TCTTCTCACAGGAGAAAGGACAAAAGTGTGTTCCATGCTGTCTAGGCAATGGAAGGTCCTGTCTCCCTGCCCAGATTGTCTCACCCTTCTGACCCAACTAAAAGTTGGTTTACAACTGAAATTAAGTACCCAGATACAAAAATGCTTCAGAATTAGGTGGAAATGGAAAGGCGTAGTAGATATGAAATAATTGGTCTAATCAGGTCAAGGTCAAAAGGTATATTTGAAAATAAACTGTGCCTATTTTATGTAATTCAAAGAAAATAAAAGAAAATGATGGATTAGAGAAATTGAAGTCTAATTCAATAGTACTTTTGGTGCCTCTTCCCTACAAACTCGCTAACTGGAGGCTGCTTAAATTCAAAATGAAGTAGTCAGAACCCCAGAAGACAGCGATTAAGACATTAAAAGGAAATGTCTGCCATTAATATTCTGAAGTGTGCTCAATCTCACATGTCTTACTGCAGCATCTGCTTCCAAAATGATTAATGATGCAAAAGAAAGGGGAAGAAAAAAAAGCATTGGCAACTTTTTATAAATAATGAAGTTTAAAGAAAGAGACATCCCTGTGGAAGTTTAGAGGCTAAACCAAATATTAATCCTTAGGAGCAAGCAAGAAGTCCTAAGATGGGCTGAGTAGTATGACTAATGGTTAAAATTAGTTATCTGTATTTTGTAATTCTGAGGAGAGTGAAGGATGGGTAAAGACTTCTTTGGTAATTGTGATCAGAAACCAGCAACCATCTTTCTTTTCAAAGGTTCTTTTATTTGTTGACTTCAGCTAGTTATTACTGGACTGGCATCGATGTAAGTATTGAGAAGTAAATTCTACAGCTGTATTCACTAGTAGAAGAATACATCCCTAGTGCTTTCACAGGCTCAGATTATTACATTTCAGTATATATATAAAAAAGATAATAAAAACATACATAGCTTGTTGGGCATTGACTGAGAAATTTGCCCAACTGACTTAAATGAAAATATTTGGGGTTTTTCTTTTGCACTACCTTTTACTGCAAAAATTACTGTCTTATCTATACTGTACTGCTAGCTAAATTAAAAAGAAATCCAAAATTGAACAACCATATTGATAGCTTTTTCTAAAAAAATAGAAGTATTTCCTCCAGATTTCTGAACTAACCTGAAACAAATCTAAATCTTTCACCATAGACCAGTTCTGTGACATATTAAGATTTTGGAAAAGAAGGGATAATTTTTGTTATTTTGCATGTTATGTTCTGTTTGGGTTTTAGTATTCCAGTTTTAAAGCACACAGAACAGTGGCACTTTAATAGCACTGAGATTTACAGCAGCACAATGACCCTTTTGTAAATTCATGATGATGGTTATTGGTTAAGTCACGTTATTGAGTTCCATTCTGATGCGATTATATATAGAAGAAAGCATTTGTTAATTACCTAAGTGCTTTAAAATTTGAGGAATTTAAACAAAATTCCTAAAACAAATAAATATGATCTTTCAGTAATTCTTTTACTATTACTTTTTAAAAATATATACCTCATTTTCATCTTCATTCACAAAATCATTTTCTGAAACTGTAAAATGTGCAACAAAGCACGTTTTGCAAGTACAAAATCCATTTTAACTCTAATTATATGTTAGTGCCCCAAAGTAAAGAACAGAGCTGAATGTATAGCTCACTTTTTTTCCTAGTTGCGACAGTGAATTCTAAAAAAAAAAAAAGTGTAAAATCAAAATTGCCAAAAAATCTAAAATATCTATTCAACTGCACTAATTACTGTTGAGCAAAAATTGAATTTTTATGAAAGTATGGACAAGTAACAGATGCTAGAATAAATTAATAACTTGCCATAAATATCATACGAATTTTTTTCAAATTCTGCTGCTTCTACGATTTTAGTAGAACAATTTTTAAGCACTCTGAGAAGATTCCTAATTCAAGTTCAGCTCCACAGATTTCAGATCAGAAGTTTGCATCCTCCTCTTATCATTTCTGCAATTTCTAGGTCAGAAGATTGCTAAAACTCAGTTCCTTTGTGATTTTATAATTATTTCCCTGCTTGCAAACATGAATGATTTCTATGTTTCTTTACACTGCAGTGATAGTTCTTGTTTGAAATTTAGGTGTATCTTGTAAACCTCCTTATCTGCATATGAAAGTTAGAATTCCAATATAGTGGAAGGTTTTTCAGAAATTATCTCAAAATCTTCTTGTAGTGACTAAGTTTACCAAAGGAATAAACTTTTCCTCTGCTTCATACCAAATTTTATTGGTAATTTCCAGATGGTGAAATTGCCCCAGAGAAGGTCTCCATCAGATAGTGCCTTAAATTAACAACTGTGAAACTGATGGGTATAAGTCTCGCTTATTTCACTTTTCTAGATTAGGAGAGCTGAATAATTTCCTGGAGCAGTTACGCTGCTAGCAGCATGAACTCACTGTCTATATAGTGTATTAAAATATTTTAACCATTGAAAAGATTATTCAGACTATCAGAAGCTGACTGAAAATTAACATGGAGCAATTTTTATCTGCGGTATCATTTCTGATAGAATCTGTATCATTTCACTGATACAGATCTTATTGTACCATGTATTATACAAGCACAGAATAAAAGGATGTTTTTTCTGTACTCCAGCAACATTATAAAGCATGAATTCAAGACAACTGAAGTTACGTGTTTATTCTTTAGGCTTGGTCAACAGAACTCTGATATCTCAAATTCTTCAACTACAGTTCATATACAGTTGTCTTCCAATTTTGACCTTAACTAACAAAAATAATTGGGCACTATGAAAATCTTCAAATTTTCCTTTGGTAACTTACTAGTTTATCTCACTTCATTGCAAGTCATTCTTCAGACTTTGGACTTGCAACATCCAGATGTTGGTTTAGTACAGATTCCATTTTATCTTCATCTCCAGAATATGTTCTCATTTGCTCTCAGTCCACATAAAATTGTAGATTTTTAATTAAAAACTAATATTTCCAAAGTTGTCTTTTAAATGTTGCTAAAGGTATAGATAGGTAAACACCCATACAAGCTTTTTAGATTCAAATCTTTCAAACTATGTCTTTCATATGAGTTTTCAGTAAAGTGAAAAAGGTAGCACAGTTCAGTCATATATCCTTTGTGTTTATCCCCTAAGACTCTAAAACGTTTTCAAAGAACAAGTGCAATTATATGCTAATATCATATTAACTTCTTAACTTCATTATGCAGTTTGCTTGAATCTTTTTTATTAATAGGAGTATCATTAGAAGGGCGGGGGGAACAACCTGTGACTGTGTGCTCAGGCAGAGAAAGCAAGGTTTGAAGAGATACCATGCGTTTGTCTTATTTATACATTTGTTATTTCCCCGCAAGATTTTGTGTATAATGAATAGGAGGTACTGAAATCAATAAACATCCAATGACTACCCTTTAAAAAGGCAGTGAAGATATACTGACCATAAAACAAGGTTATGAGGAAAAAATGAGATGCAAGACTCTTGGAACTGCTGTGTCATAGCTTCCACAAATAGGTGGAGATTGTCCATATGCAACTATGAAATGTTTCTTTTCCAGTCCTTTCTCACAGCCATGAGGCTCAGTGCTCTGGAAAACAATTCCTCTATGAGGTGCAAATGCAAAAATTTAAGTAGCCAAGCGTATAGAGTAAATTCATCACAATCCTTTATTTCATTTGTTATCCAATTAGGAGTTCAACTAAGGAAAATACAAAATCGTACAACTGAAGTCCCAATGAATGAAATATATTAAGCTTTTGTCCCTGTATTCTCAGGGGAATGGAAACCCTGCAGACAGGAGGATTCCTCTGCGAAAAAAAGGGAGGAGTTGTTTGTTTAAATTGCTTTTGTGATTTGTTATCCCTATAAGAATAATGGAAGAATTGTCTTCCAAATAGCTAAAAATCTTTTGTAATAGAATTATTAGAAAATACAAGAACTACCAAAATATTTCTTTTTCTGATTGTGCATAAGTCACTTTTTTTAAACAGACTTTAGACAGATTGTTTCCCCTACAGCAATGGAAATGCTGGTATTGAAGTTTCAGGTTAGAGACTGCCAACCTTCATATTTGTTAGTGCTTTAAGGCAATATGGGACAAATTTCTTGATAGATAGCTAGTGAATTTATAGCTGATGAGAATGATGAGTTTCCTGGCAGCGACCAACCTATTGAAGAGGATGGGAGGATTTTAATGTCTGAATCAAATATTTCACAATATTGCTTTTTTAACTTGGACCATATGTTCTTCAACACTTATAGCTCAGGACTTACTGTGAAATACTAAAGGCCCTTCTTTTTCCCCCTTAATGCCTTGCCACAATTTGTAATACCACATTATTCATGGATTATAGTTTAAGGAAGCACACATAAGAGTAAGGTTCATTTTCTCTGTGAACTATTCAAGGCTTTCAGTGGATAAAATTTGACAGTTTTAAAAGTCACAAAAAATACAGTACTTGGCCTTTTTTCACAGAAGCTGTCAGGTTCTGCGAAAATTCCCAGTTCTTCCAGTGGTAAAGAATTTGTGTCAGACACATCAGTTTTAGGGGTTTTTTGCATACATATGTAAGTTTAAAAATGTCTCTGCTTAAATGTTTATTTGGGTCTCTTAATTGGCACAGTTGTATTGCCATTTCCTTTACAAAGTTTTTATTATTTTAAAGTTACAAAAGGCATAAGTAGAAATGATGTTATGTTTCCAAAACAGCAAGCACTGTTACTCTTAGTGGGTTTTTTGTTTTGTTTTGTGGTTTTTGTGTTTTATATTTTGTTGTTTTTAACAGCATTTAGGTGAACTCATATGCATTGCTATCAATCAGACACAATATATCCCATAAAGATTAGAGGTGTCCCCATACCAAGGATTGCCAATAACTGCAACCAGTGCTTAAGCCTTCTCTAAAATGTTATTATAATATATTCTGCAATACTGGATTATCCCAGAACAGGCTGAGTTTTATGAATCAATTACTCAGTAAAATTGCCATGCTTAACATGGATGGGAGCAAGTTATGGCATCTTATATTTCCATGGACTCTGAGCTACACCATCAACGGGAATCAATTTAATATGAGCAGACTAGTTCAATACTCCATAAATATCTGTCCCCCTCTTCATTAGATATGTTGGGAATGGTGAAGCAAACCATAGCCATAGAGAGAGCATTTGCATTGTACCCCAGCTCTTTTGGATGCCTGCAGCATTACAGGTGCATATCTTATCTCTATTTATTTAGACCATTATTATGGACTTGCCTGCACCAAACTAGTTAGCCATACACCTGCAGCAGTTCAGGTTGCCATTTTCAAAATAAGACTTGTAGTTGTCCTCTGTACCTGTTTGGCTCCTTCCCTCATGTACTGTGGCACCAAGGATTTGGGATAAGTCTCTCACCCAGCACTCTAACCCTTTTTTCTCCTGTGGAAGCTCCTGGATCACTACCTGTCATTGCTGATCTGTAAAGCAGTGTGTTCCCAAATCTGTTTAATTCTTGTATTCCAGTGCACATGTGGGGATAGAGCAACAATTTGCAGTATTCATCATGACTTCTAAACCATATGCTTCCTTTGCAACTCTGTAATGAAATAGGTCAAAAAGACACAAAATACTCTATCTTTTTAGATCCTTTGTGATGTAATATTTTATTTTAACAATAGCATTAGAAGGGAATAAGAATGCCATTTCTACATGGAAAATTCTGGTTTTCCTACTGTCTGGCAACATCTAGGAGTTGCAGGTATACATTTTATACTTTATGTATTTTATATTTTTTTTTCACTGTCTTTTCTTCTCTTTAAAAATCTCTCAACAACTTTTTAGTCAGGTCTCTGTGACTTTTATATCCCCTGCATCTGTTATATCACATCAGGTTGCCATGGCAACGCTACGAAAATATTCAGAATCACAAGACGTTCATGAGTCATTCTAGCCAGGTTTCTGAAATTAAAGATAAAACAAGTAACTTAGAAGTGACCCTGATGTCTGTGTATCTCTTGAGACTTTACCACAAAAGTCCTGACATCAGTTCCCAGGAGTAACGATGACGTCCATTTACAGAGGTATGTATATACTGTGCATGTTGGTATACCAGTAGGGCTCATGTACTAATTATACATTAGGGGTTTTCTTCCCTTCTTGAACACCAGCCCCCACTATTAAAAAGCACAAGGTTTAACCACGTATGTATCTTCAGTCACAATTCAGTTTCTGTACAAAAGACAAGCACAGAAAGGTCATCTCATCTCCTCTGTTTCCCTGTCCTCAGACATCGTCAACTGTGCTGTGCTGTTCTTTACAGGTGTTTGCATAAGCTGCTATTATAGCCTCCATTAACGGATGGAGGTTCAGCCTTACAGGTAGTCCCACTGAGAGATCTGTAGACTGTCCTTACTGCTAAAAAAGTTTTCCTAATGCCTTACCTGAATCTTTCTTCCTGAAATTTATTGCTATTATTTCTTGTTCTGTTCCTACCAAATGACAAGAAGAGATTGCTCCTTTGCATTCCCCAGCACCTCTATGTAGTGAAGACTCTTACCATGTTTTCTCAGTATCTATTCAACTCCCTGTGCAAGAAATTTTGCACATTTAGGGCCTGTTTCTAGATCTTGTGTCATACTCCTTGTTCTCTTCTGGGTATTCCAACTGACACTTAGTGCCTAAAATCAGATCTAAAGCATCAGCTGGGGTGTTTTCAATATCAGTACAAGAGCAAGAAAACTAACTTCATGTCTCTTACAGGATTAACTGTTTCAATATCATAATACAGTGACTGATTTTACCCATTATCATGACATATGCTCAGCTAAGGCTCCAAAATAGTCCCTAGAACCTCTTTTGCAGAACTGTTGCCCATACTGGTTTTTATGTATCTTAAAATTCTTGCTAGGTAGAGCAAATTTATCTTGCTCTTTTGAATAGCATCTTTTTTCCCAGCCCAAATCTCCCATTTGTCAAGATAAATATGAGTTCTGAGCATATCTTCCTAAGTACTGGCAATATTTACTAGTCTGTAAATTTAATAAACCTAATCTTTATTTTGTCTGTCAGGACAATATGAAATTATGGACTAAGAACATAAATTTGTTGAACCCTATTCAATGCATCCTTCTGCTTTGATAATGTTTCTTGTCTGTTCTTTTTTAAAATTAAATGGAGAAAACTTCAAAATTACCAAAATTATGAAGAACTGCCTCAACTGCCTAGGAATCTTGTATCTCTGTAAGTCTGCTGGCCTTAAGTTATGCTGCAAATGGGATACAGTATGTCTGCATTGCACTGAAATATTTAAAGTAACTGAGGCAAGTACCAGGCATCAGAACTACTTCAGAATTGGTAGTGTGGAGCTCCAAGGGAGATAGTGTGGATAGCCAGATAGCTTTTCATGGTACCTGCACTGCCCTGATTAGACTGTTCTGGGAATCTGAACTGTACTGTAAAGTATAGTTATTCAGGCTGCTAAGAAAATAAGGAGCTTTTGAAAATTTTGCTTCATGAATATAAGTCCTACAATTTCAGTAAAATAAAATAAAATTAAATAAAGTGCAACATGGACATTGCCAAGCTGGCTCCAGGAGAAAATGTCACACTTTCACAAGCATCTCTGTCTCAGGTATCATGCTACAGTAGCTAATCGGTTTTGTGACCTAGTCAGCTTTTCTTTCCTTTTGTCCTGGCTTGTATAAAACTATCATTTACTCACACCATGGAATGTGCATTCCCCTTCAGTGCAGTATCACACAGCAATATTTCTTGTCAGAAGGAGAAACACAAGTTATTCCCACTGAAATTAGGACTCCCCAAAGTTACTTCTGGCAAAGCTGTGGAATGTGTATGGCAATAGTACATATAGAGTACATCCCAGTGTGCTGCAGGTGTCTGCAGCAGTTATATCAGAAAAGTCTGGAAACCAGAAGTTTTGAATAAGCATTACTGTCTCTGATGAAGTGCAGCATTCTTTCTAAACTAAGGTCAAAACCAGCACTTCAAACAGAAATGAAAATTTGTGTGAAGTCAGAAAGGAAGAAATCATAGGAGACAACAAGGAAATATCACCCATTAGGTTCCAATTCACAAATCTTTAGTGCAGTTCCTGCAATACTTCTTTTCAAGTCCAGGTTCCCACTGAGGTTGACTTTGCCACTTTTCCTAATGTGTATCTTAGTGATATTGTTGTTAAGAAATCTTTTATGCAATCCAGAAGAAAAGACTTCAGCTGAACTAATGAGCTGCTACGGACCTCTGTTCTTTCAGAGGAGCCTTTCCCAGTGTGCTCTTTTGAAAAAGTCCTTTAAACCTGTGCTAGAGAAGCAGCTGTAGCTTCAATATGGTTGTTTTGCCCATAGTTATTGCAAGTGGTGCTTCTCTGCTACTCTTTTAGCGAGTACCTTTTCTTTTTATATGTGTGTGTGTGTTGTGTTTGCTGGAACTCTCCTCGTGGTGTCACTCAGGATCACATGCATGTTGAAATATTGCTGCTTTTTTATAAGGTTATTAGCCTTGCTTTTGACTTTTTTTAAAGCTGCTCTGTTGACTTTTCTTACAGACATATTGCCAATATTCTTCATGTTGATCATCCACTGGAATGTCAAGAAAATTAACTATATAGCAAAGGATATCACAGCAGATGAAAAACAATAATTATTAGCAAAATTATATTAATGTGTACTTTTAAACCCAAATCACGACTGCTCAAACGTGTTTATTTAAACTCTAGAACGCAGTTTTATTTCTTCTTTTTTATTCAACATTCTACACTGATTTTGCAATTTTTGAACTATGTTACAGTTGGTGGTTTCTAAACAATATTTGATAGGAACCTTAATTGGAATTATAAGTTTATTAAAAGTGGCAAGGGTCCATGTAGAAGAAAAAGCTGCTCAAAAGAAAAAAATCGTGTCAGAGGACATCACCATCTTGTAAGATCTGTATCTCTTCATGTGTTAATTATGTTTTAGAAAAAATAGCTGATTTAGAAACAATTTAAGGAAATAAAAATCAAGAAATAAAGTTTTAGTGTAGGCTTTGCTTATCCCACTCCTTCATAAAGAGAAACTTCAGTTTAAGCCTCCAGAAGAACAGTCTTTATCGACACCGTGTTTTCTTGTGTGTTAACATACTGAATAATCATTATAGCTGTAAAATACTGGGGAAGATAGTTGACCTAAAATTCATTGTTTCTCAGAAGTTTAAGAACACACACTTCTTTTGAGAATGTATTAATAAATGTTTTAGCTGAATGCAAGTCTCCATTATAACTTATGTTATTAATTGAATGAATTATTGAATCAACATATTGCTAGGGTGTCTGATGCTAAAATTGGTTCCTATATACCATTAGGGACATAAACCATAACTTTCTTTAAGAGTTTGAGTAGAAATCCTTATTTTAAGATAAACATAAGTTTAGAAACACTAATTTGAAAGATCAACAGAGTTACTATAGAATATAAGAATATTTGAAATTAAAGGTATTTTATCGGGAGACAGGAAGCCTTTGTACGTTCTCAGACTTGGGTTCTGCAAAAGTTTTAATGTGACATTCCCTCGCACATCTTTTGCAGTGTACACCGCAAGATACATGCCGTGCATCTGCAGACATTTATGATATATCTTCAGAGTATAGTATTCAGTTTAACAAGGAGCATTTCCAAAGCCCATCAAGTCTGTTTTGAAAACTCGCATTTTCAGTTATTAAAAAATAACTTTTTCAAGTCCATCTTCTACATTCTCCTCTCTCTTTTCGTCAAATATAGTAATTGTGTCTTTTCAGAAAGATGTAATTTAGGTCTTTGAATTGCTAAGATTATTTCAAAGTTTTTAGCTTATTTCAGTAATTTTAAATATGAAAAATTCCTAGAATAAAAAATATTGTCCTTAAAAGACATTATTGTAATCCAAGTGGGCATTCTAATAAAATCTTTCTGGTCTTCCATGAAATCAGACATCATTATCATTTGTTGATGTCTTGTCTTTCAAGGAATGATGTTTGCAAAATTGCCTTAGGAGGAATAAAAAGGGGAATAAAATCATTAATAAGATGGTGACAAAGAAGCAGCAAAAAAATACATAATACATTACTTACTGCAGAAAGGTTGCTAGACTTAAGAGAGACAAATTATAGACCATGTGTTCCTATTGATATATATTTAGAAAACAAGGAAGAATAAATATAATGTTCTGCATGTGCTGCTTTTACAAAACAATTTTTTTCTTTTTTTTTTATAATAGTGGATGAGAGGAAAGATGAAAAAGAGCTTTACTAAATTGTGTAAACCTAGAAGATCAAAATCTAAAATTAAGAAACCTAATGATAATGATTCTATCTTTAAAATGTAGCATTTTCTCATTTAAAATGTTCACTATCAGATTTTTTTCAGTTAAAGAAACAGCTTTTGACACTTATGTAAATGCTGGGCTTTAAACAAAACTAAGTATGACAGGAAATACATAAAATTATTTGGAATCTTGGTCAAGACACATCATCCTCTTACCCAAGAAAAACACTTCTACTCAAACTAAGTATGAGTGTATGCAAAACAGATTGTAAGTTCCAGAAAATTTTCAATTAGAGTGCTTCTAGCTTCCAG
This sequence comes from Pygoscelis adeliae, assembly GCF_000699105.1. Taxonomy (NCBI): domain Eukaryota; kingdom Metazoa; phylum Chordata; class Aves; order Sphenisciformes; family Spheniscidae; genus Pygoscelis; species Pygoscelis adeliae. Next base: position 3,222,610 of record NW_008824283.1, on the reverse strand, counting down.
AAGCATGTAGTCCCTCCAGAGCTTTCACCTTCTTAGAAAGAAGTATCAGAAATGACATGATCAATATGACGGAACTCAAAATTTATTTATTCCATGTTCTACAAAGACTACAACTAGTTATCTTTTCATTGAACTTCCTAAAAGTTGTCTGCTGCTCAAAATGTTTTGAATATCCCTAGTGATAGGGATATTGGTAGATTCAGCAAGATTTACACAAGTGTGTTCTTCCACAAATCATGTCCTTTGAAAGAAGAAAAATAGAGGGAATTTAGAATTTCCTATAACCTCTAAAGACAATGTGCCTGCTTCACTTCACCTATTTTAATTTTCTTTCACCAACTAAGATGGATTGTATTTTTCTTTGCAGGACTGAGCAGGTATAAAGCAAGTCCCACATTTCAGAAAAGCCAGTGTAAAATATCTAGATTATTGTTTCTGTGTTACATGCAAATATGGCATGTGTGTATGTGTGTGTGTGTGTATTTTAAATATATAGATTCATACTTTTTAACTTATTTTTATCTATATTGTTTTTTCGATGCTGAAACCATTTGTGCCTAGGCACGGCAATATATACATAGATTTGTAAATCTATAAATGTAAAAATGGAATATGTTTATGCTCTGTATCATAAGAACAATCTCACTTGCATCATAGCATTTGTCTCTGTTATTTACTCTATTATGTTCTTTGTCATAACCACAATACTTATTCTGCTGCCATATAAAAGTCTCCCTACTTCCATTCAGCATGAAGCTCTTTTTGCATACAAAATAAATAAGGATGTCTTACTACCAAAAAGCTAAAATTAGTAACAGAGATCTCTACAAGTCATCCAGCTCTCCTGGTTCATTCTTCTTTTTGTCCAGCTACAATTAAGAATATAAAGGCAATTACTAAAGAATTCCTTAGTCCTACTCCAATATTGTGTCTTTATTAACCACAGAAAGTCGAAACACAGATATCTCTGAATGATGTCTATAGAGATATCCCAATATCTGGAGACTTCAGTATTGTCTCTGTTCTTTCTATACATCAAGTGTCTATGCTTATACTCCAATACATCCAGCAAAGTTGAGTCATCAACATAATCTGTGATTCATGATGCTGGCAAAGAACTGAAATGATTCTGAACTGTCTTCAGGTTAAATTACCTTCTTTGCTCAAGTTTTAATAGCTAGATAGAAACACACAGGTAGAAACTGCAAGAGAAGTGTTCTTAACTCTGAAGACAGTTAAGAGAGACCTCAGCTTTTCTGATAGTTTTGTTTCTCCAGGTGGGATGCCTGGTTTGTTTTTTGTTTTCCGTGTTTTTCCAATATGCTTGGATATGTTTAATTCCCTTATACAAACCTTTAAGGGATTTGTGTACATATACGTGTGTGTGAGAGAGAGGAAAAGGGGGTGGAAAGGGTTAGGACTGAAAGTAAGAAATAGCCTGTATTTATATAATCCTTCAAAAGGGAAAAAAAAAAGAAAGAGCAAATTGAGATTTCATGGACTCCTGAGTGCTAAATAACAAGCAGTGTTGTTTTGGCAGGATTTTATAATTTGTAAATTAGTTTTGTAGTTAATATGATGCATAATATGCATTTGTTTTATAAGTTTTACCTTAGTTGCTTCATCCATAGAAATTTTCATCATTAAGTCTAGCTTCTGTTTCTCCATGTGTTGTTTTCCATGTGTTGTTTCATCTGCCACTCAGCCAGCAGTACAGCCATCATCATTTCTCAGCCTGAGATATGCTTGTATCTGAAATGTCTTGCTTGCTTTCCTAATCCTTCATGAATTTAATTTACTGCCCTTTAGAACGTCCTCCAAATGGTACCTATTTAGTCAGCCTATTGTAAATTTCTTGTTATTTAATGGGTAAATTTGGGATCTCTGATATTTGCCATGTTATAGCCTTTTTTTTCTGTTCTGTAAACTCTGATTTCTACTGTTAAAATTTATTAATATGTCACAAACCTGAAAGCTAACTGGAAAAGGGTGAAAAAATACCTTATGCCGTGGTCCAAATATTGCTGCATTCATGTATACGAACAAAAATTATACTACTCATTTTTAAATTTTACATACAAAATGCACATAGAACATCAACTGAAATATTTTGTCGTGGCAGGCCCAAGAAAAGAGGCAAAAACATGAGATGTGAAAACTCTAACAGGCAGTAGCTCAAAGAGGCTGAGCTCTGCCTGCTAGGCAGTTTTATTAGCTCTCCTGACAACAACAGAAACAACAGCCACCAATGACATAATATTTACAGAACATTATCTCCTTGAAGGCATATAAGCATAACCCTGATATGTTTGGCCAAGTGTTTAGCTAAAATTGTCAAGAGCAGCTGTAGATGTCTTCAATTTCAGTGATTGGTAGTCTTTAAATGCATTGTTATTTTGTCTTTTCAGTGGAAACGTGGGGGTTTTTTCAGTTCCCCAGAGCTGCTGGAGCTGATGTTTCTAAAATTGGGCTAATTTTTTATCATCATCTTTAAAAACAGGTTCAAGACCCCACCTGCATGACAACTTATGCTGAAGTACTAAATTCTAATAATGCCATAACCCCAACATATTTAATGTTACTTTTCTTATTTGGTCCATTTTGTTGGATAAAGAGATGTTGTATTGTACTTCAGTATTCTTGCATATCACCTAAAACTGACCTGTATTTGCAGTGGTTTATTTGATTTGTTCCTTGACTTAAAAGTTTCTCTTGACTCAGTAATCTCATGTATTTCAATTAGACCCCATACAACGTTGTCCTATATTCTGACATAGCAAGGGATAGTTATAGTTACATCATTTCTTATATTTGCTTGTGTAACATGGCTTCAATAATTTATTCATATATCCCTGAATTCAGATAACACAGAACTGATTTTGACCCACTAGGTATCTTCCAAAAAACTACTGAATGTTTAAATGGAAACAAACAGAAATGGAAAATCCATCTCTTGATGATTTATTCTTATAATCAATTACTCTCGATGGAAAAAGTATGCACTTTATTTCTAACTTACAGTTTGTTTTAAACTTCTACCCACATTGCTCTGATTTTAACTTTTTATTTAAATTCTCTGGGGGTTTTTTTATGTGAAGGATTGTGACCCCGGAAACCACAGTTATGTTTTGGAGGGGAAAAAAAATGAAGTCGATGAGCATACTATGGAAAACATAACACCTAATTGGCCCTAGATCTTGAGGGGAGGGCACAGAGCGGGGATTGTTATGTCCAGAAGCATTTGTATTTATTCAATCTATTTTTATTCTATGATGTATTGTAGAAAAGGAAAGTCAAAAACTCAAAAACAATTTAAAGAAATTCAGTACATTTTATTGTAAAAATATTTGGATTTTGCTAATCTGCTTTATGTGGAGATAGACTTCCATTGATTTTCTTTGTTTCTGCACAATATTGTGAAGAATAATTAACTGAAGAAGGTGTTACCTCCGGTTCTGACTCATTCCTTTTTGAATGCAGAGATGTAACTGATAGAAGAAGTTTTAATGTTTACTATTTAATCATTAGACTACTAATAAACCAATTATGTATTGATAGACTAATTGATAAACATACCACTATTATTACCTTACAGTTCTATCACTTTTCACACCATCATTAATCACAAAAAAATGTTACTGAGTTACAGTTCTATCACTCTTTACCCTTCTGCACCAAGTTTTATGGATATAGACCTAGTGGAGAGCCTGAGAATTTGTCAAGTGGGTTCCCTCCAGTGTCTCAATGCGCTTGGTCAGCTTTGCTATCATCTGCTGGCGTTGGCACTCCTACCATTGCAAAGATCCCATCTTCTCTTGTTCAGTGACAAATAAGGTTCAGTGATGAATAAGGTTCATCTTGAACCTTATTCTAAGCTTTTTCTGTTTCTTGACCTTCCTATTTGCCACCCTTGCATCTTCCTTTCTCTGCCCCAGTCTGCTCTCAGAGAAGTTTCCTGTCCTAACTGTTTATTCCTGTTAATCCCAGTTTTGCTAAATCCATACCCAAATTTAATATTTCTCATGCTGTTACCTAGGTAATCTTGATGTTGCATGGTGTTACTCTCTGGCTGTCTTGTTTGCCTTGTAAGATTCTGCTCACAAAAATCCCTTTTCAACTTTCTGGTTCGTACTGGCTACATATTGTTTACTTTGCATACTTTCTAATATATTTGACTCTGTGTTAGCTTTAGTTCCTTTTCCTTCCATCTTATACAGAAACAGTAGGCATACCAGAGCAAACTCATCATTATATGCTTTTTCTTTTTTTGTGATCACAGAGTATCCTAAGGATGCATTAATTAAAGAATTAACACATATCTCAAGGAACTTTGAGTGAATTCAGAGGTTGTATACTAGGCAAATAATTTTATCTTTTATAGTTTTGGGGTTTTTTTTAATATATATACATGTTCTACTTTCTCTTTTTTTTTTTAATATATATTGTAGATTTAAAGCTATGATTGTTACATTTGTATACAGAAATAGTAGATATAGTCCAACTGTCCATATCAATTCTGGGGTGCAGGTACACTCTGCAAGACACCATTCACCAACTGTGTGGCCTGATGTCAATGAGCATATGGATAAAGAAAAGAACATGAGTATTTTTTACTAATAGAATAGGATTTTGACCATTCAGTCACACTTCAGTAGGCTGTAACTCCATAAGTAACAAATGTACTTGGCACTGGTGAGGCTGCACCTCGAATACCGTGTTCAGTTTTGAGCCCCTCACTACAAGAAAAGACAATGAGGTGCTGGAGCGTGTCCAGAGAAGGGCAATGAAGCTGGTGAAGGGTGTAGAGCACAAGCCCTGTGAGGAGCAGCTGAGGGAACTGGGGTGGTTTAGCCTGGAGAAAAGGAGGCTGAGGGGAGACCTCATCGCTCTCTACAGCTACCTGAAAAGAGGTTGCAGCGAGGTGGGTGTCGGTCTCTTCTCCCAAGTAACTAGTGGCAGGACAAGAGGAAATGGCCTTCAAGTTGCACCAGGGGAGGTTTAGATTGGATATTAGGAAAAATTTCTTCACCAAAAGGGTTGTCAAGCATTGGAACAGGCTGCCCAGGGAAGTGGTTGAGTCCCCATCCCTGGAGGTATTTAAAAGACATGTAGATGTGGTGCTTAGGGACATGGTTTAGAGGTGGACTTGGCAGTGCTAAGTTAACAGTTGGACTTGATGATCTTAAAGGTCTTTTCCAACCTAAATGATTCTATGATCGTATGACATTTTTACCAAAGCCAAAACCTTTACAAGATTTGCATTTCCTATGTTTCACTACATATCTAGGTGTTTTACACCTAGATATCTGGTATATAACTTATTTTTGTATTCTTAAACCCTTCTTTCAATGGAGGAGTATTAGGGAATATGATCCTTCTTTAGTTACCTTTCATGGTCCTAGTTACAGATTGAAAACCATTCGCTGTATCCACTTTTTTTTTCTTGGTGCACTTTCCTAGATCTTTAGGAACTTTGTCCCCTTTGAAGTATTTTTGTGTCCTGCACCAATCGTTCAGCATTTCAGTGATTTGTCTTCTTCATTACACACTTCCAGTGTTCATATTTGCCTCTTCCCTTTAATTGAAGCTCTGAATATGTCTGTAGATCTTTCTCAACTTCAGTCTTTCCATAGTCATTTGGAATGTATTTCTTACATTCTTCCAGATGTTTGGTTACTTTTTAAAATTTCACCGGACTTTTCAAAATAATGAATAATTTAACTTTTAGAAATATATAACATTTACTACTCTCTCCCTGCTTTTTCAGATTTCATTATCTTCTGTATTCTAATCCTCTCCTGGTTTAGAACAGATTCTTCCTTCTCATCAAATCTTTGAGGCTTTGGCAGAAGTTTACAGAACTCTGCAAGAAGTGTTTTCATATCTTTTCCCTTTTCCTTTTCCCCTCATGAATACTGTGTCCAGCATACTTATCTTTTAGCTGAGCTGAGGCATCATCCTATCTCTGCAGCCCTGAAATATGTTCCAGTATTAATTTGCACTAATGTACAGAACTAGTACTAAATTTAGGCACAATGAATGAGGGTACAGTAAGTGTTATTTTTAAAAAGTATTAAAATACTTTGACTCCTCCAATATTTCACAAGAAAAGAGCCAAGGAACAAAATTGTGGATGCAGTATTATCTAGAGAGCTACCAAGAAGTTAGCTGAGCATGCAACAGTTAGAAATATGAAAAACTCTGGGGAGTAGGAAATGTACATTTTCCATTTTATTTTATCATAACAAAATGTAAAGGCTTCAAATGAACTGCTTAGATTTATATTTTCACTAAAATCCTATGGTAAGCCTCTTAGTGCTTTACAATTAAGTTGCATTTAGTAATGTACAATTAAGAAAACAGTTTTATAGTTTGTAAGTACCTCTTACTAATAATTCCCATGGTAAAGAAAAAATAATTTTTTCAGCCTAAATTCCACCTAATTTTCAGATACAAGTTATCTAGCAGGCTGTGTGAATATTTTTCAGTATCGAGAAACAAGATGCTAAAAATGACAGGCAATCAGTTTTGCCTGCCTGACTTGGAATCTTTTCAAGGTGGGAGGATCTAACTTTATTCAGAATGTGCTGAGTACCAACCCACAGAAATTTGGCTTGAAAACAAAGGTTGCTTTTAAAAAAACCAACCTACCATAAATATATGTCTTTCTGTTTCTATTTATAAGATTTAACAATCTAGACAGTGATTTGCTTTTATTTCAGCTGAGAAAAAGTAATAAAGGTCAAAATAGTAATATCGCTCAAAAGTTTTGCCAGCTGCACTGTAGGGCATTAATTATCTGACAAGACTTTAAGGGTCTGATCCAAGTCCAGTGAAGGGAATAAAAAAGATACTTTAATGTTCTTATGTGATTCAAAAATCACAGGATCAATTCACAGCAAAGATCAAAGATACTTTTGGATGTTTTGAGCATCCTCCTCCCCATCCCCATGCCCCCCTTTCTCTCTATCCCCCCCCCCCCCTTTTTTTTTTTTAATGCAAACTGATGATTCATAGTGAGGACTAAGAATATACTTTATTCCTTTTTAAAATGACAGAACTAGATTCTGAAATCTAGCATAGCTGAGAAGGATGTACTTCAACAGAATTTAAAAGCTACTGCAGATCTTTGTACTATGCAGCGGTAGTTTTGGTTTTTTTTTTAATCCCACTGCCTTAAATGGCCCAAACTTTTTATCTTCAGATATGATTAAATTCACTTTCTTATTGTTTTAGAAGATGAGGATAATGCAGAAATGTAAATGGACTGTTGTCTATCGTTTTTATTTTAATTCTGAATTGAAATTAAGTGGGGATAGCCTTGTTAAGTAAAACTGCCTTGGGTTTGTTTTTTTTTTTCTTTCTAATCGTAATGAGGAGCTGTTTTATAGAGCTACGCTCACTTTCACCACATCATTACCGTGTACACTTTGTGGAATCAGTATTTTAAAATGAAGGCCATGGGATTTCCAGGAGATTGAGGTGTTAATTCATCATACTCTATGACCATCTGTTGGAAAATAAGATTATATGGAACTCTAGAAAGAAATGACACTTCTTCAGCTGTACATCTTTTTCTAAAGGGTCTTGGGTTCAAGCATCTGTGATGCTGGTTCACCCAGTCACCGTATTCCTACTGAAATTGTCTATTTATCTTTCTCTCAAACATGTGATATAATGGCATAACCCTTAGGTTCCTGAAAACTACCACGGCCTGTTGGACTCCGTGTCTCATATTACCCGCCCTAGTCTGGCTTTGTCGTATGGTACCCAGACTTAAAAAAAACATAATTAATAGAATTGCTGGGACATACTAAGTACTTGGCAGGAAGAAAGAGTTCAAGAGGAGGCGATCAGATCTTCATAAAGAATCAATTTTTTTTCCCCTCAGATTAGGGCTATTTTTATTCCACTGCTTCTAGTGAAGGGTAAATAACAAAATGACCAGATTGTACTGTTCCAGGGAGATGCTGTGTTGCCTTAGTGTATCTTTAGTCCTCTTTAAAATGCCAGTATGTCTGAATGTCACAGGCAGAATCCTCTGATGAAATGCCACTTCAGCAATTATCATTTGCAAAGAAGGAAATGCAGAGAAGGAGATGAGAACTGCAAATCAGTTTGGCTTTATGTTCTAATTAAGATTTTGATCAAACATCCAGCTATCTTTCCTGATCCCTGTTGCTAGATATAGAGGTGGAGAAAGCCTTGATGTGAATACGGGGAAAGGATCTTCCCTTGTAGGTTATAGAAAGGGACAGGCCCTCTGCTCCTGAAGAACTATGTCTCCTGAAATGCAAGGCTGCTGCAGCCCAGGGCAACAGGCTGCCCGTGGTGCAGACCACCATCTCCGGGTCTGGAGCCTGGTTTTAGGGCTGTCTGCCATGTCCTGGACACAACAGCACTGCCCCATCCTGCTGTGGTTTAAGCCTTCCTGCCTTCATTATTCCTTGTATTCTCTTCTGCTACTGTGACACCGCATGAGAAAACAAGCCCTTGTGAGATAGAGGTTAATGAGAGGGAGGTGCTAAAACACCCTGACTTTCTTTCCCTCACACCTGGAAATTGTGACATGATTAGAGATGTGCAATTTGCAATATACTTGTAGTTTCTCTGCATACCTTGTAGTACATGATCTTAGAAAAATTGAGATTGAAATTTGGATGGTCTTCCAGTTGGTCTTAGATTCTGTTATGTTCCTCAATCCAGATATTCAAACATGTAATCATCTTTAATATCTCTCCTCACAACAACCTATAAGATTCAATAATGATGTTATTTTCAGCTTCTAAAATGAGGTACAGGGAGGTTAAAGCCAAAAATTATTTAGCTCAGATTAATTATATGCCTTTAAAACTAGCCAGCAGTAGACAGTAATAGGTGCAAGTACTTTGACAGAATTCTGAGGGGCAGAATGTCAGCCTACACGTTCAGCCCAAGGTCAGATGGAAAGTCTGTGATTTACATACATACTCTAGTCTCTGGACAGTCCTTACTTTCCAATTCAGTCATTCCAGCAGGCCACTGGAACTAAGCCACAAACGTACCTGGTGACAGGTTAGTTACTTTGGTTGGAAGTGATGCAAGGAACATCACGTATTGCAAGGCAAATGCTCTTAGTTAGCAAAAATAAGCAAATTTTCATGTTTTGTTGCCTAAAATTTGTGCACGAATTGAATGCATATTTTTATGGTAGTTGTTCCTGATACCTGGTGTTTACAAAATCTTTTGAAAATGTGTTACACTGCCTCTGTACTTCCCCTCCCAATTTATTCCAGCTATGTTAACAATTCTGAGACAAAAATGAAAACACATCTGAATAAGCTTCTGTTTTGCAGATAATAATAATAATAGGACATGCTAAAGAAAATCCAGTAGAGGAAATCATCATTGTGGGAAAATTCATTGGACTAAAATGCTATTTTATTTCTTTTATTACAATTTAAATTCACATTTTTAAAAGGAAATCATTATCCAAAATTATACAGAGGAAACTTTAAGGTGAAGGACAGCCCATAAGTCTTTCCCAAAGAAAATTACAGATGTCGCAAATGCTTGCCTTAGTGGAGGAAAAAGAATAGAATTAGGGGAGATTAATTTCAATATAACAGTTAAAGAATGTGTACTCGGTCAACTTAGATGTGAAAGAAGTGGTTCACAGGCTTTACACGAATTAAAAAGAATTAGAATCACAATGAAGCCGTTGATAATATTTTTTGTAATATAAAAGATAATCACATGTTTGGTTGTACAACCAGATGTTAGCCATTTGTAGGCTCTGAACTAATTCTGCCCATGATTGTACAGAGTAAAAAACGGCTGCTTTGTTCTAGTAGCACACACTAACAGGTTATGCTAAAAGTGAATGCTCATTTTGTTGTGCTGGGTCACTAAAAAGTTACAGCTATGGTCAGAACATCCTGTCCTGTTAGTTCAGAGAGTTATTGCGATACTAGACTGTAGGCTGAAGTCATGAAACCCCAAAAATCTTTAAACTGAAGCTCCAAGACTTTCAGTGGCAGAATGCCTATCCTGATGGTAGCTGAAAGTAGTCAACAACACTCTCAATGTGGTGTGCTTGTATATGAAGACCTGAATCTCTGCTCATGGCTGTTGTATCTGGAGGGATGGAGGAGGAAGAGACCTCTCTGTCTCAGGACTCATTCTGTAATAAGATCAAAATAAAGATCCAAAGTCTGATATTCAAGGCACGGCTTCAAACTTCTGTATTCAGGCTGTGGTAGGCAGGGGATGCTTAGTGTATTTAGCTCCTGTAATTTTTTTAACACAACCATTTCTGAAGATCACGGCTCACATATCAGTGTTGTGTTTTAAGTCCACTTTACAGCAGTTCTGAAAAAAATGGACAACTTTAGTTCTTGTTTACCCAGAGACGAAAGCAGGAACACTATTGATGTTGGCAGTTCCACAAACTGATTAAAAAAGGACCACTCCATTTGTCATGTCTTAGAAGAGGCACAGGGCAGATTTATCTTAGTCACAGGCTGGTTGGGTAATGTGACTAAAAGTACAGCACATCAGAATATTCACCCCCTTAGAGATTTAATATTTTCTGGACTGTTTTTATTGTTGAGCTATATTTAGGATATATTTTACTGTGTATTCACGAGTATCTGTTGATGTGCATGAGTGTTTTCACCCACATACGTTCAAATTGGTTAAGAAATGATTGACTATCATTTCAAAAACTATGAACAAATAACAGAATTATAAAAACTACTTAAAACTTATTCAATAGTCAAATCCAATGAATGCTAGAGGTGAAACAACAATAAAAGGGTTGTTTACATGACTTAAGAGGTAGGCTATTAATTTGCAAATACAAGTGTTTCTACTGTGAGGATTTATTGTCTATTAGTGTGGTGTGCGATAAATAGAAATGATATTAAGCTAGAAATATTTGAAGTTAATACAGGCTTGTTGCTTCTTGTAGAGTATCTATAGCAAATAACATGTCATTTATTAAAAACTTTAAATAACCTGAATGCTTTTGTACTGTGAATATTCAAATGACATCTAATGTTTAAACCACATTACTATCAATTAATATGAATAATTTATATTTCAAAAACCACAGGGAACAAACGTCACTAAGTCATAAAAGCAATCACCATCTTTATATTCTTTCTACCTTATATGCAGATTGTAACACATTATTTGATGATCTACTATTATCTGGCTTCTGAAGGAGAGATGTTATTCTTTCAATAGTAGATAAATTGAACATTTCCTTGAAGTGGTCATTTTTCAGCAACAAGCTGTCAGTTAAACTTAGCTGAGTTTTTCTAAGCAAGATAATGCTTAAAATTTAATGATGTGATGAAGAGTCTCTGGAATTACATATCTAATGTATATTGGAATACTGAGCCGTGAGTATTCTCACACTATAACTGACTGGGCTTGCAGATTCAGTGTATGTGCAGTAAGTTACTCCTGTATATATCAATTAAACAAAGACCGTTCTTTTAAAACTCTGAAAATACCCTCTTTTCAGCTATACGGCTGATTTGGTAAAGGAGTAATTGAAAATTGAAACAGACGTAAAAAATAATCCCTATTTTAAATCATTGGTCTTGATAGAGTCAAAAACCTGAAATATCAGTTTTGCTCCTTGGGTTCTAGCAAATAATATCCTTACCTAGAAAAGTAATTCCACTGCATTAAACTAGAGATACAGACATTTTATTCTTGCAACTAGTATCTACCCACATATGGCAGAACTTCATGAATAATAAGCCAGATTTGCTTTAAATTTCAGGCTACTGAGTACACAAAGCAATTATTTCACTTCTTCATTGCACTATAAGCTGCAGTGATAGCAAAGTCACCTTAACACAATATGAATATGAAATATGTTTCAGTCCTATAGTTGAAAAGTTTTGTGCAGGAACTTGGATACTTTATGTAGGGTTTCTTTTTTTTAATGTTAAGTGCATAATTTCCCTTGAACTGAAAATTAATGGACTGACAAAGTCGCCTGATAACATTTCAGGCATTATATGAAATATATTCTATCCTGACTCACCGTAAAGCTTGGATGTAGTCTCTTTGTCATGCTTGTTCAGGTTCTTGGCTCATCTACCAAAGAGTTCAATATGTTTTCCAGTTAGTACCATTAATGGTGTCATTGTGGAGACGTGAAATTGGAGTGTGATTCTTCAGGTAACACCTACACTGTCAGTCTGACTCTTTGTTTTGCCCCTAGGATCTATTCACTTACCATTATACAGTCTAATTTGCCCCCTGGGTTCCCTTCTGAAGTGAGTCAGCTAAATCTCTATATGGGAATCTGGGCACGGTTGACTGCATAGGCCCGAGGGTTCTTCCAGAGGTGCTGAACATGCTGCTCACAGCAGCTTTCGCTCCTGCTGCCCAGGGTTTCCTCAGATGCTATTGCAGCTGGTCCAGAGTTCTTGTGCACCTTCCTGCCTCAAAGCTGGGGCATTTAATAGTCACTCAAAGAGTTACCCTACACAAATACTTTTACAGGCTACAATGTGGAACCCTCACAATTTTAGGCAATTGAACCAAATAAAAGAATACAAAAATAATTATCTTTTGCTGGGCCACAGGGATGACATGGCATATATCTGGACACAGCCAAGTCTGCTTTGGGAACTAATAGCTATGGGCAAGGTGAGCACAAGACCATCCAAACCAGCTGGTCCTGGCACAGTTCACGGGCACAGTGGACTGGGTAAACCAGATCCCTTCAAACTTAAAACTGGATCCCCCTCTCTCAAGTTTTCCTGTCTGAAAGAGAGAAATGAGCGCTCTGCTGCAGTTACGTAGTTTGATGACAGCACAAGCAAACTGTCTGAGAACCTGAAGCTGCTACTTGAATCAATTTCACAAAGAAGCTCAGAGACAATCAGTAATGTTATTTGGTCAGGTCAGAAGAGGCTTGAGACATGGCTTTAAAGTTAGGGATTAGGTAAAGAAGACACTGACAGTTTTGATATCTGATAGAGAAAGTATTCCAAAGGAGGGCAAACAGAGTATCAAAAACAGATGGATAGAAAATGCCAGTAAGGGGATACTAAGGTAAGCGAAGATCATGAGGAAGAAATACAGCTATTAGGAGTCTGAAGACAGATGACAACTGGTGAATTTTGAACGGTCCATGAAGAAGAAAAGCCTGAAGACTGTATAAGGGTTAATGACATGGATATAAAACCTGAAATGATCTTGTAGAAATCCTATTGCCAGAGCCTCTCAAATTGACCATTATATTTCCATGAGAATACTGTTTGAAATGCGTAAGTGGGCTGAAAGAAAAAAAGTTGATTTCTTGCTACGTGTAGAGGTATATGAGAAATATCAGCTAGTTTATAGTGTGTGATGGCCACAAGTATAAGCAAAGCCATATTAGTGAAATGAAATCAGTTAAAGCCAGTGGGACTGTGGTGGGTCAGATTTGGGCCCCAAAAGTACAGCTGAATTCCAAATCTCATTTTGAAATATGCTAGAAACCTAAGAAAAGCCAGCTTCATTGGACTGTAACTTACATCAAAAATTTTTATGTGGGAAATTTCTAAGTGATTCCAAAAGTAAATGTAACACTTGTTAAGTTATAAAAGAATTCAAGACATAATTCTAGTCACAGAAGTCTGCAGAGTATGAGACTAGAATGAATTAGATTGAAGGAAAGAGAAATGAAAAGAAAAGAATGGTCCAGATTCCTTGATATCCCAGAGATTTGCCTTGTTCCCAGTGGCCATTCCCACAAGCCTGATACTGCAAACCTGCTGTAAGTGATGTCTGCTTACTGCTTCTGCACTAGCCAGAGATGCACAAGCTATCCTACTTGTAGTCTACTTTTCAATTAGCATTACCCAGGTTCACGTAATGCAATCACAATGTCTCACACTTAGACTCTCTCTTTTTCTCCAACAAAATTGGGGTGAAATCCAACTGGTATGGAAATTGCTCTTACAATCTAAGGTTCATATGCAAATAAAGGATTGGAAATGTGAACAATACTGTGGCAGGATGAGGAACTTTCCCTTTAGACTCCAAATATATTTTATACTCATTAGCCAATATTCAGATCCCTATCATTTGCCAGTTTCAGAGTTAGGGCATGTATAGGAATATTAGCTTTAAATTCTTGGTCTAAAATCCGGTTAGTTATGTAGCTACTCCAGAGTTATGAGTTCATCCAGAGTAAGGTCTATTTTGTCCTTCTCTCCTTTTCTTTTTTTGTTTGGCTTGTTTTGTTTAAGCTGCCATGGATTTTATTTGCTGCTTCTTAGGAGCCCAGAATTTTCATTGCCCAGTTTATGTATCTCACTTCAATGCTAACATTAGAGGCTCAACAAGCCTTGATTGTTTCTATAGTAACTGGAGTTGGGAGAATGGCTGACTTCTAAAATAGGTTGCCTGAATTGTCCTTTAGAAGTGTTTGTTGCCTCAATCACCTCAGTTATTAGCCTGAAGTCAGTAATGTGAATACCGTCCACTGGTCTCTATTTCAAACATACTGTTTTCTTCTTCCACTGTCATGAACAGAAGTAGCAAGAACTTAGCTTCCATCAGTCAAACCTGAGGTATTCTGCAGCAGAACACTTGGGAACTGCAGAATGGTGTTGCTTTTGACCTTTATGGCTGGAATATTATGTCAGCTACCGTGTCACTTCAGAGCCTTTCATTTGTATGCCATTTAATACTGCATTTAGATGTAAAATGTGTCATTAGTGGGCAAGATATTGTCACTCTGTGACTAGAACTTCCTTATACAGGGTCATTGTCAACATTTTTAATTGTTTCTGAATGACTAATAAGGATAATTTCATTTCCATTTACATTTCCATTGTAATGAACATATTTATCCTGTGAATTGTTGTGACTCTCAGTAGATGCTATTAATATTGCACTCTTTAAGCCTATCCATAACTTTGAACAGTTCTTACTATTCTTTTATTCTTTTGCTACTAAAAATACTTTCTATAAGTACTATAGAATAGAAAAAAACTTCAGGGCATTAAAGTGCAGATACCCATATGCTACAGCGCTGGAAACTTGAAACCAGTTGTCAGTATAGATAAGACAAGGCAGGCTGGAAACATCATTGAAATGTAGCCTTTGTCAGTGTGATACAAAAAGAAGCCATTTGAGAGTTAAGGAAAATCACTGCTCTTGCTGAAAAGTCTGATACAGATGTGCAGATTTTTGTCAACAAAGTCACAATTTATGTCACAAAGACCCCATTTCTATCAGTTCTATTTTCCCCCAGCTAATACTTTAGCTTAAAGAAGAAATAAAGAGATTTCAATGAAAGAGATGGGCAAAAAAGAGAAAGATGGGCAAAAATTGAAACACATTTTAGACACAGAAATCCTTTTTTCCTCTTCCCAGCAGTTTCTATGTACTATATGGGTCTTTAAACTGCCCTAGAGCATGTATTTCTAGCAGCTGTGGATCAAAAATATTAGGTAGGAGGTAAGATGGGGTAGCTTCAGGCAAGTAGAGAAAGTTCCATTTCAAAGGAATGCAGAAGTTTTGGTAGGGAAGTTTTCAGGCTTTATCTCTGCTAACAGCTGTGATACTGGAATGCAGTGGTAACCCATTGTGAAATAACTTTACAAGTGGAATGCAAACTTCTGTGGACATAGGTTCAGTCCATAGTTTCTAATTCATTGATTAAGCACTTACATTCCATGTCTTTCAAGTGGCTAGTAAACAGCAAGCTAGTTAGCCTCTTTGTGGTCATAAGTAAGGTGACCTAGGTGATTAGACTTGTTAATTTTTTTTTTGAGTGTCCAAAGCTTCACTTGCATTCATAAGTCTGATGCTTGTAAGCGCTCCATAGAAAGCAAATTCTGGGATCGAGTTTTGTAACACCCTTCAGTATCTTAAAGCAGAATATTGTCAGTAAGCATTGCGTAGGTTGTTAGAAGGTATAACATTTCCATCAATGCTTCACTGAATGTGGAAGCAAAATGATGAGAATTTTATCTGCCAGCTCTAGTGTAGGTCCGATAGCACTATAGTCACCATTGTGCAGCAGCAGTGACTTCAGTAGTCACAATTTTTCTCCATTTTTAGAGTACTAATCTCCAAATTGGTTATGTGAAACTTTTAGGATAATTTTGTTAGATTGTTAGATCCTTTGTCCACTTTCTACTACATCTGTAGTAACACTTCTGAAAGAAATATCTATGTTTGTTCAGGACGTGTAGATAGTTACTCCTTTCTTTAGAAATTTTGCGTGAAAGCAGACACATAAACAGGTACCTCTTCTTGTGCATTAATGCCATAATGCCTTTCCTCTCATCTGGATTTACTCAAATAGGCTCAGAAAAATCTTTTCAATTGTACTCATGTTTTGAAAATTGTCTTTTAATGATTTTTTGCCATTTCTTATTGAGTTATCTAAACAAATGTTATATGATGTCTAAAAGCCAGCTCGCAGTTTCTTGTTATCAGGGAACATTTCCTTTCCAACAAATTCTTTGTTTCAGGGATTCGTTATTTTCAAGTTTAAGGAGCAGAGAAAAGAAAAGGAATTCTGAACAAGCTGAAATACCATAACGTCCAAGGTTGTGTCTGTAACTAATTCTGCTTCAGTGCTTTCTCATTGTCACTTAGCCTTTGTCAATTAAAACTAGTTAAAACTCAGTTCCCAAATAATTTTTTGAATATAAATTTGCATTTTCTGGATGTCTCTTCTAGACATCCAAAAATTAGGCATTTTGGATGTCTAGGCTCCCACTGTAATCAATGGGGAGAACAATGTGTCTTCATAAGCGATTTGTCCTATGTCTCTTGGATACTAGCTTAGAATGAAATTAGTCACTCCCAAAAAGCACTTATCTCTTTCCAAGTGAGGGCACTTACGGTGATCAGCTTAGTTGGTTAAACTCTGGTGAGATTAGTATTCTTACTGTATCTTTATTTCCTTTAAGATAAAGACAGTGATATAGCATAAAGTTTATTACAGGGAACTGTAAAAATGCAATAACATAAAAAGCAATCTATACATGTACATAATGCATATAGTGACAAAAATCTGTCAAATTCTTCTGCATTTGACTTTTCTGTATTTTTATTTTGGACATTCTCAGACATTACTTTAATATTAATAGAGTTTTCAAAGATATTTCTCCCCATACAGTGTTAAACTGAACTGTCTTTGTACAAATATTATCCTTTGCTTGCATAACATTACATCTGATGAGAGAATAACTTTATTTAATTGATACAGCCATAACTTTACTGAATCTTACTGGCCTATTCTGGGTGAGGAATACATGCCATTTGATGTATTGCACAGCTAGCCAAAGCAATCCGTTGTCTGTAGATTATGTGATTCTTTACTGAGCCATATGGACTTCTTATATTTCCCTCTTAATGTGACCTGAAAAAAAAAAAAAAGACCATAGTAAATAGAAACATAACTGAAGATTTTGTTCTTTTAGACTTGGTAGGTAGATGTCTAGAGGTGATTGAATCTTGGATTTCAATTCCAACAACAATTCTGACAATAGACTAATTTCCCTTCTGCTTAAATTGCAAAAACTTTTCCTGCAAAATAAGCTTATTGAAACACTTCATTATCAGTTGCATACAAATATTTAAATTGAAGGAAAGCTCTACCATAATGCTTTATCAAAAGCTGATGAAGTTGATGTGTTCTTGTGAAACATTTGGGGTTTGTCTAAAAAACCTCTCCTGATGCACAACAGTTTGGTTAGAGAACTTGCAACCTCCCCCTCCCTTCAGTAATGAAGTCCCCACTAATGTAAATAGTTCCCCATAAATGAGATATAAGACCTTCTTTTTCCTTTGTATTCTTTCTAGTGCTTCTAATGAAATCTTTTGGGGTAGGATTCTTTTACAGACAAGAGTTGAAAAGATTTTCATCTCGATTTCATTTAAAGCTGATAGGATATTTGCATAAAATTATGAATTGCATTCTCTTCTTTTGAGACTTTAGTATAAAACTGGCCATACCACAGGATGGGAAGAGCTGACTCACTGCTCTAATTATAAATCTAAAGACTAATTAACCTTCCATGACTAAATTAAATTCCAAAATAAAAAGAACAGACAGAAGCCTTTAAACAAAGTTGTAAAGTCCACTAGAATATAAAGTACAAAATATATTCAGGAGGCTGTTTTTGAATTTGACATTGATGAAGATGTACTGTATTTGCAAATGGTACACGCAACACTAGTTTTGGAAACAGGCATTCAGAGCTTAACAGCTGGGGCAAACACTGTCACAACTAAAATGTAGTACTGCAAATAGCTGTGTAAATTTATAACAAAATTCTTTCCTGCAGCATTGTTTCAGATCAAAAATTTTTGTTCATTATTTAAAATTAAAATTGATTAATCCTATTTTTATTCTATTGGAGGGCAAACCCCACAGAATATATGATTCTTGGCAACTTTTTTTTTAAGTTAAACAAAACCGTCTTGTATAATTGACAGCATCTCTGTGGACTGGGGAACAAAATTCCATTTCCCTCACTGGAGCTGAATCAGCTTCACAAGCCCAAACAGCAATAAAATTTTCCATCTGTCCGAAAAAGCAAATAGACCTGATTCTGAATGGATGTACAGAGGACAGTTTGTTGCATATTTTTATTCGTTTCTATTCCAATAGAACCTTAATTTAAGATTTTAGTATATCTTTGAAATAAGGTCATGAATAAATTAATAATGGGTTGAACAATTTCTTCCTTGGTCTTCTCTCCAAGTTTTTGTTCCCAGAGATTAAGACTGAGTAAACACCAAAGATGTAATTTACAGCCATTGTCTCTGTCTTTGATTACTTTGAGTGGATGTTTTGCATTATTCCTCTTGATAATTTGTTATATGACTGCTAGACACTGTAGATTTTGCCAGTAATTAACTCATGAGAGGACAACTCAGAAAAAAATCTAAATAGGCTCACATTCACGTTGTTGATGTATGACTTTTTGTGAGTTCTTTAGAAGTCAGACATTTAGAGGAAAGGATCAAATATTAATTTGCTATTCTGAATTCTGAGTCAATACAAAGCTTTTGTATTGTTGCTGATTCTATTTTAAATATGATAATGGCTATAAGTATCAACTTCTGCTGCAGTGATTTGCCTCAAATACATGATTCTACTTTCCCTGGATAATGAAGTAAAAGAAAATGTTGACGTTTTTAGTAATAACTGTGTTGCATAAGAATGTGCTGCTTTCTTCTGAACTGCTGAGGGATCCAATAAAAAAAAAATCATCTTCCAACAAGAAGTGTCAAAATCAGATACTTTTTTCAGAGACTGGTTATTTAAAGTTATTGATAAATGAATCTGGACAACAGAATGTCCGCAATTGAGTACTACTTAGGAGAACTTACATACTGTCGTAGCCATTACCCTGTAAGAGGTTGACAGTGGGTATTCCTCAGCTGTGGTTAGGACTTCAGTAGCCTCATTCTGGAGGTCATTGGTTACTTCAGCTTTAGTATTAATCTACTGTGCTGCTCAGTATCTCTGAAAGTCAAGCTAATAATAAATATAAATACATTGTTATATAAGAATAATAATTATTAAAAACATTATTACTTAAGAACTGACTCATCTGTTGCTTCAGCATATCATTAAGCCCTGCTGAGTTAATTAAGTTATTATTCTTAATATTGGAAAAACTCATGTTCAGTTTCTGTAGTTTTTTTATTAGAAAATATTGCTTTAAAATACTGTTTTAAGAATGGAAAAGAATACAAAATTTCTTATATGAAATATCAAAGCATTAATAAGTACATTATTAATACATTTATGTAGGTTGAAAGGTAACACTGAAGTAGTGTCTAATTAGAATGGAAAGCCCAATTAAAACAGAGATGCCCCTGCACTTTAGTTTGGTGAATTTAATTTTTTTAAAGATACTTGATGTTTATAATAAGTTTCACATTAATGGTGTATAGACAGACTGAGCAAAAAACTTCCTTTCCAAAATGATCGTAATTTTAAAAGGTATTCTTACCTCCCAAACTGAAAATTTTACTGATAATGTGACAAAATGGTCATCTTAGCTGTGTAATATGCATTAGATCTTATTCGTCACCCTCTCCACTTCATGGGATAAATTCTCATCTGCTAAATTGAATATACTTAATATATATTGAATTTAGCAGTCATGCTGATTTACATCTATGGAGTCCAGTTTGGCACTTACTGCAGTCTTTAGTTACAGGAAATGCAATATGTATGTCTTGAGAGCTGATGACTAAGGAAAAATTTAGTGCTAGACTGCAATTAAGTTCAATTCTTTGGTACAACACAATCCCACTACTTTCTGCCGGATGCCACTGCACTCTCTGATTGTTCAGTATAGCACAGAGATGCAATAACCATGGGAGCCAGCACTTGAGTCCTTGAGAGGTTATCAAGAATTTGAGAAGTTTGCATTTCTTGAAACCGTTCTTCTCATAAGTACCTGCTCTTAGACACAGTGTGCCTGAAAAATCTGCAACTTCAGTGTAGCATGCGATATATAATAGCATGGGTTTGTTTTTGAAGCCACATGTGAAGAAGCATTCCTGGATATGTGGAGAGGATAATGCTGTGCGGGCTGGCCCAGGGTAGGGTGGAAATACAGTATTATTATTTATAGATTCTTGGATCACTGTGGGATATGAGTATCTGCACTGAAAATCACATTCTAGGTCTAACCAATACAGAAAATTATTACTTCAGGGACCATATAGATTCTTGCTTCAACTGTATCCACCACTTTTGAAACCTGTTTCCTTAAGAAAACTGATTGATTTTGTTTACAGTGTTCTCAGCATCTTCTCAGCATGTTTTGTTAATGAACTAACAGCTCATTCTTAAATTAGAAATAGGCATAGGAAAAAATCAAGAGTAGATGAGGGTGAGAAATAAGGAAATCAGTGAGGATATGGAATCTGAGGTAGATGAAGGTGCTGAGAACCTGAGACGTAGTGGAAGAATCCAATCTAGATGAAGTTTTTTTGCAGACACGGTGACTAATGTGATATTATTTAGAGCATGTCAAACCACATGCCTGATCTACCCTCTGCTGACTTAATTCATGTTTTACCAACAAGGGTGGAGACAAGAATGTGCTAGGTACTCTTCAATTTCTTTCAGTCTTAGGTAATTTGCTGAGGACAGTAAATCTCTCTGGACCTGATGAGGATGTTGTCAACAGCTAAAATATCAACCAACCTGCCATTCTTGAGGAAGAAATTAATAATAGTGTATAAGCAATAAGCAGTAATTTTTTTCTACTCTGAGTCTATAATCCCAATTTATAACTCTCTTACTAACAAGAGCTGCTTAGATTTCCTATCTTTTGTTTATAGTGGATGGAAACATATTCCTCTAATGTGCTTACTAACTGGGCTTTTATTGTAATTAATATTTCTACTTTGTTATGCAAAAAACAAATTATCTCTCCAGATTTTTATTTTTTTTCCTCCTTTCTGACTTGGAAGAATAGGATGTTGGTTGTTCTCACTTTGTGGTTTCTCTCTGTTATTATCTACTACTTGACAGAAGATACAGAGGCTGGGGAAACCAAGCAACTTCCTGTTGTCAACAGGGGCATTTCCCCTCTTCCTTTCTCCCCTGGCCATTCATGGGTCCTGCATCAATGCTGGAGTTTGACCCTCTTCTGAGCCTACTTGATTCATTAACCTAGCAGAAAACTTATATTTTTTATAGGGTAGGTTTTCTAATGGGTTAGCAAGTTATATCTTAGAGTACCACCAGATTGAGCAAAAGGAAAAGGGAAGGAAGGAGTGGAGAGGGTAACCAAACAGCTCCCTTTCAGCAGTTGCGATCCATTTGTATGTCTTATAATGCACTGTCAACTTCACCCTTAATTTTATTCAACTTTACTGTCCAGTTAACATAATTCCTATTATATTAATTCTATTATAAGCATTTAACACAAGAGAATATTAGCTCTGACCTTGGCAGGAATATCGGGGGCCTGACAGCAAAGCCATGGATCCCAGCTGATGAGCAGCCCTCAAGCACCCCTTCTTCCACTGACGATTTTCATTTCTTCAATTTTCATGCACCTTCAGTACAGCTTTTTGAAAGACTTCACAGTGAAATGTGTGAAGAAAATAATTCAATTTTTCTTTTGTACAAGTTATTTCTTCTGTTCCTGTTCGCCAGTCCCACACGCAGCGTTACTGACTGAACTAGAGAGGGTGACGAGGGACTGGATGAATGGAAAAGAGTGTGAACGAGGTAGCGTCACCGAAAGATAGATTTATCAAACTACAACCTTCAAGTCTTTCATAGTCATTGGGTTCTGGCAAAATACTTAGCTCTTAGGTGAACACGAGGAAATTGATCATTGTAAGAACTGCTAATCTTCTCCTACCTGCCAAAACTGAAAATATTATTTGATTGAGTGTCTTTTATTTAAAACATTAAAAAGCGAGAGTCAAAGCTCCTCAAAAAGAAAAGGTTAGACCAAATTTTCAAGACCACTCTGCATTTTGTTTTCAACTTCTTATCATCCCAGTTGGGATCAACTCTTCAAAGGAGATAAGTTTCCATGTAGATGTCAAATATGGAACATTAACTGAGAGCCAGCATCTCCCAGCTGGACAGCATGTAGTAGCGGCTTTACAACTCTACTCCACAGCATGCTTACTTCTATTGAAAATTTGGTTCCAATGTTACATGCCAAGCACTTTGGGGAATGTGAGCCACAGTACTTCCAAATGGTGATAGTCTGCTTTGAGCCGAACACAAAGTAGCTGCTTGGCTGAGGACAGTGTAGTGGAGATGTAAAGAGAGAGTACGCTATAAGCAAATGCTATTACATAAATAGCTAGCCAAATTAATGACAGCGGATGCACTCTTCCATTCAATACAAATCAGGTACCGTGGGCACTGCAGATCCAATTTAATTAATTTACTTATTTGGCTCTAAATAAGGACAGAACTTTTCACATATCTCAGCCTGATTTTTGCCAGACTATGCAAGTCTTTTCTCTATAAAGAAAAAACAAAGACAGAATTCTCATTGGTTGATTAGGCAAAAAGCATGTAAAAATGATTCTGGCTTTTTCTTTTCTTTGATTTTCTTCTTGATGATGAAGAATGTTGGGACCAAATAATACTCACAGTTCAAGGGAATTCTGTAACTTGGTAGTTGTTCTGCATTTACACAATAGTTATTTTCTGAAAAACTTTTAATGTTCATTTTGTATACCATATTTTGTAGAATCCCTCACTATTCTTCTTAGGCAAGAAATCAACTATTCTATTTTTACACTTTTAGCAATTTTAGATTACATTTGTTCATCTGTATGTTTGCAATGAATGTATTCATTATTTTAATGAATTATGATGTTGATTTCAATTGAAATTCAGTGATATAAATGCATAATAATAAATTGAAGAATTAAACTGACTTTATTGTAAAAAAAAAAAAAATTAAGCTAACAGCACAGACACTTGAAGGACTTCCAATTTTAAGAAACAGGTAAAAGTCTTGTTGCAAGGAATAGGGAGTTTGTAATGTATGACTATATGTTTAACAAAAACAGGTCAGATTTTGAATAATGACTATATGATATTGGAAGAGTGCAGTAAAATTTATGTATCTGAAATTATTTTCATGATATCTGGAATGATTTTCATTATATGATGGCCAAATAATTGACCGAATTTCAACAACTCACTCAAATTGTCTTTACATTGACAGTCGAGAGTGAAATAAGCAAGCAAAAGGAATCTGAAACACATTTGTTACATTTCTTCTCCAAGCTCCAAACTGGTTATACTTTGTGTGCGTTCAGGCCACAAATCTTTGAAAAGAATGTTGTATACAGATTGCAGATTGAATTCAGAGTGATTCTTCACACTCAGTCCAATTAGTTATGTATTTTACTTGGCTTTACTCGGAATATGTCATTCTCTCTAGAATAATGTTTTTCTGAAGAAATGAAGAGATGTTCACATCTCATTTGCTTTGAAGAGATGATAGAAGAGGTGTGTAATAACTCCAGAAACACTATTCTGAGATGATTACATAGCTATTACACCAAAAGAAATACCGCTCAGTGATAACCTTCTCATTCACTGGGTTTCTTTCCATAGTTGCACCATGGCTTCTATAAGACAGAGTTCAGCTTGAACTGCTGGGCTGGTTTCATTGTCAGTCAGTGTATTTTTGTGGAGGGTTTGTTTGGCTTGGTTTGGGGTTTTGTTTATTTTGTTTTGTGGGGTTTTGTGACTGGCTGTTTCTGAAAATGAAGAAGAGAAAACAAGTATCTTTATGCCATGTCATTTCATTTCTCGTGAAAGATAAACGTATGCTTGGTTTTAACCTTTCATTGTCATATCTAAAGGTGTCATTCAGGAAAGTTGTTAGGCAGGGTGTAGAGAATGCCTGTGAAGAAGAGTACTTAAATATAAATCTTTCCTTGATCTTTTGGTTCATACAGAAAACTGAAAAGATGATCTTTTGCTTCCTATCTTGTGAGTCACTTATTTTATTACAAAAGTGGATATTCACTCTTGCAATAGCAGTGGATATTCCAGCCTGAAAGTCTTTTGCATTGGGTTTCACACACCTGAACTGTAACAGAGGAAAGCAGAGAGGGAGAATTCAAGCAGGTGGCTCCAGTTAAGCATTAATCCCTCCTGACTAAGAAGTGGGAGAGTGCTCGGCTCTTTAAAAAGCAAACAAAGCAACAAACTAGCCTCCACTCAGTCTAGAGCATTCAGGAGGAACAGGAGAGAAGGAAACCAAAAAAAGCTGAAGATGATTTTGTATTAAAAGAAAAAACTATATTCAATAAGGAACTAAAAAAAAAGATGAATGCCATAGGGGAGAAAGTCTTGCTTAACAAGAGCTATACGTAGTCTAAGGTTTGTCTTCCTGGAGGATACTTCATCTGCTGGAGAGGTAAGACAACTCAAGCAAAGTTTTCTGAGAAATTTTGGTACAGGTTATTAAGAACTACTTTTTTCCCTGGCTTCTGTTTAGAAGCAGTGTTCAGAGCATCCTGGTTACACCACATTGTAGGTTGGTGCCAGCTGCTTGTAAATGTAGAGCTGAAGTGGTCATGTTCTAGGGAAGATATCTTCTTTCATTTTGGATAGGAAAATAACTCATAGACTAGCTAAAATGTTCGGTCCAAGCTGTAAATAAGGGGTGGATGCTGAATGGGAGTGGGTTCCTGAGTCCTGTATACTTGCTACCCTTCCCCACATTTTAAGTGTACAACAAACTGAGCATTTTGTTCACTTTGTTCAGAGAAAAAAATCTTAAAAAGATATGCCCCATAATTATAATTCCGTTGTACTGTTTATTTAACTGCAAAGCCCAGATCTTAGCTTTCAGAAGGCCTCAACAATTGTGATAATACTATATCTGCATCAGCAATAGCTACATGTGACTTGTACTGTTGTTCATATTTTTTATACATAAGTTGTATTTCATAGCACTGGTGCAAAGGAAAAATATCTTCTTTAGCAGACACTTGATCTGTGGGAAGTAGGCTTGGATTGTTTTTTAGGTTTTTGGATGGGTTTGTTTGCCATTGTATGAACTTACAGGCCTTCGTAGTCCACAGAGGCCCTTGTTGTTGTTTTATTGCTGAAGAATGTAACTCTCTTTCCTCACCTGTAGTTTATTAGCGCAACGACTGTTTATTATTTGCAAAGTTTTAAGTACAATTCATATTATTCCTACGTTGTGTTTAAATGGGAGCTATAGTACAGACTCATGCAGACAGTAGTCTCTTCAGACAGCTTTATTTTCTCAGGATATTTAAAAAAAGCAAAACCACATATTTTATTGTATTATTACAGTGAAATTATTCAGAAGAAAGCTGAATACTGGACCTCAAAATTGACTCCCTTGGGCCAAGCTTTAAGGATAAGCCTTTAAAAAACCCTACTGTGTCCCTATCAAGGGACTCATTTCACCATCTCCCCTGTTGTCTCTAGTGCCATCTTTGTTGCTAGCTGCAGCTGATCAGCGTTATCTCAGATTCTTGGACTAGCTGTGCTTGGTACGTACTCTTTGAGCTGTACCAGAGTTCAGTGTTCTGTAGGACAAGTACAAGCATGTAGTAGAGTGTGGTCTCTACTACATGGACCTGGGGGTGTGTATTTACTCCCAGTAAACCACTAGCTATATTAACGACTCAGTGGGCAAGTTTTCATGCATCAGGGAGAGACAGGAAGATGAGACATGCAAAAAACCAGCAATAAGAGTCAAAACTTTCTTGTCAAAAGAGCTTAACTTTATCAACTGATCAATCTAACAACAAAGTTATATTACTATAAAATCGCAAGCCTTTATCCTCATGTGGCTATTGCGTTCCTTCACACAATTTTTGCAATCCAGTCCTCAACAGCTATGCTTCATGAGAGACCTGCCATCCTTACTATCGTAACTTGCTTGAATAACTTCAATTTGAATAAAATTTCACTTTCATTTATTTTTAAACATTTGTGCAGGTCCTTGCTAGCCTCATTTACCTTCCTGAAGACAACATTTGTTTTTCCTTATTTCTCTCAGGATGAAGATCTGTACTTTTGAATTTCAGTTTCTGATTCCTAACATCAGCGGTTTCTGTTTGGCAAATGTAGGTACACTTTCTTTTTAAGACTTTTGCCCTAGATCATGGGCTGGGTGCTTGAGGACTAGCATATTTCAACCTTCCTCCTGGCTGTGTGTTTCCCTAAGAATAGAAGTTCATTCTCTTTGTCCTTGAGCATGAAATGAATGCCCCAAGCCTTAAAAACAGTGTGTGCTTTAGAAAATGTAAAGTGAATTGAATAAAAACAAAGTGAATGTATCTTGTAGAAAATTAGAAATGGTCCACCCAAATAAGCAAATCCCAATCTTAACTTGTAGTATGTTTTAAAGTCTTTAAGCTATCTCACATATTCTGTGGTTTATTTGTAAGGGAAAATATGAAGTTAATTCAGATTCATACTTGCAAGAATTATGGAAGCTGCGAAAGCTTCTGTTAGAAAGTTGCATTACTTTCCTTTGGGCAAAACAGGAACTCCAGATGGGTTTTTCCGAGCCCAGGTGACTGGCCCAACCTGGGCCCACGTTGCTTCTGCACATCTCCTCCTTCCATAGATAACACTTAAACTTGTCAAACTAGTTTGCTTTGCACTATTTGCTGACTTCTCTTCCATTGCATGGCATCTGTTCTTGAAGATGCTCTTCAGTCCTTACTAGCAGATATCTCAGTGAATTAACAGTTGGCAGGAGCTGTAAATTATCCCATGGGTAGAACAGTGGTTTGTATCTGGTGAAGAAAACGCAATTGTCTGCAGAATTTAGCAAAACAGCAAGTGAACCTGCAGGGGGGAATTCTTAGTTAACTGATCTGTTAGCCCAGTGCATTGGACCTTCAGGTGTCTAATCCAGTTATCTTTTTTCATTTCTGTATTTTGTGTCCTGTATACATACATGAACTGAAATTTTTTAGTACAGAGCATAAAATCCTACTAGTGAAAAAAAAAAACATACTTCTAAATATAAGCTGTCAAAGTTTCAATGTCTTTACTAAAGTTTAGGCTAGGTCAATCTGCACTGGATGTGAAAAACAATACCTCATCACTGAAAAGTGCTCTGTAGATGTATGTATGTTAATATGTGCATTTGTTGCCATGGTGGTACAGCAGCTTTATTCCTCTCAGTTCTGTATTCTCTAAACTGTGGCTGATGGTGGCTAGAGCATTCTGTGTTTCAATAAACTTTGCTTGTAACCTGCTAAGTGATGGATTCCCATTTGTCTGTAGGTTTATGGGATTACGAAGATGATAATTTCTCATAAACAGCCTTCACTCAGCAGAGCTGAGAAAAACACTTTGACTGAAACACTGCTTCCTAAAGGGGGTAGAATTTTCGTCGACATGGATAAGAATGTTTTTGCACCAAGTTGTAATTGACAGGAGATAATAAAATTTGACTGACTTTTAAATATTTAGTTACAAAAAAAAAAGCTCTACACGGGAGACTTCTTTCTTTCTCATTTTTAAATAACAAAGAAATTAAATGTTTAGGGATGGGGAGTCAAAATTTCACCCTGCAAAAAACAGTGCTTTTCTACTTTATACCCAGAAACAAATATTAGTTTCTTTTGGAACTTAGTGTAACTGGGAAAATTAGCTGTAATTGAAAAAGGAGCAATTCCTAACTGAGCCCAAGGATCTCAGCAGCTCCAGCTTGGTATGAAGTCTTCCATTTCGATAGCACCTTAAAGGTTTTTATTCTCTTTGTCATTGCTTTATATTGCTTAAAATAGTTCTTAAATTTAGAATATGCAAATATACAGACATATCTGAAATATTCAGAAGGAATCTGCTATTTATTTTCTTTCACTTTTTCTGTCAAAGGAAATTAAGGTAGCAGCAGAATTGTATTTTAATAATTCAGTAGGCAGACACTTCTAAGTTGTGGTGCTGGATTGCAAACTCTGAGTGTCTCTTTTATTTGGGTATAACAGCCCTTATTCTGTGTGAGCAGAATACCTGAGAATCCAGTGAGATACTCTGGTGCTGCTCTGAGAAAAAGGTGGAATAGTAGTGTTGTATGTTCAGCAGCTTCTTTGCAAAGAGCTCAAAATGTTGTTAAGATCAGAAGCCACCATGAAAATGTCGCTTTGCCTTTTGACTCTTGCATCCAATATATGTCTATGTCATATCCACTTTTGTTATAAAGTAAGATTATTATTTTTTTTCCCTTTGCTATCGGTGGTTCAGAGGGCAGTGGGATGATGCAAGACAGCGAGCTGGAATTTAACTTACTGCTTCAAACAAATAATCCAAACCATCAGAGAAATCTTAATCAACTGTTTACTTCACATGCCTATGCTAAAAGATCATAGCTTAGGATTTTTTAGCTCTTCGCCTGCTTGAAAATTTTAGCAATTTAAAAAAATGGGCTGAGAAAATGTCATATAGTATAGAACTTTGTCATGTCCTCTTTAATGCCCAGAATGCAACATTTCATTGAAAAATGTTTCCCAGGCAGTTTTGGGGGTGGTTCTTTCTTTTTAAAAGGGGGTGAGATGGGGGGAGGAGGGGGGAAAGAAATCTTTTTTTATTTTTTTTTATAAAAAGGATTTAATTGTATTTGAAAGATGTTATAATCTAATATCACAGGGTTGAATCTGCAAAACTTGGAGGGAGAAACACCACAGACGCTTAGTATTGTTCTTGGGTTTAGCGGTACTTCCTAATTCTTGTCCCTGCCATGATTACTTTCATGATCCCCTCTGCATAAAAAAGCTTGCTGCAGTGTTTGTTGTTTTCTCCTTTCTGGCTGATCATCTGACTGCTGTTCTCACTTTATATTTCTGGCTTTATGGTCAAAAGTTTCTTCAACCAATGAAGTTGCTTTTGCTACATAACAGTGCAAACTTCACTGGAGGAGCACCTGCGTATCTCCTGTTAATGGTCTGGTTTTATAACACCTTTGCTCTTTGCTAGTATTGCATGGTACATCTTCACATGCTTTTTAAATCTAATCCAGAGAGAACAGACCAGAGGAAAAAGTATGGTTTCATCCTTAGCAGTATGAAAGGGAACTGTAATACGGGTGTCAGAAGCAAAGCAATATAAGGGGCCTTGGGCAACATTTACAAGAGGCATCTTCTCAAGTTCTGCCATAACTGTAAACAGATTAATGTTTACATTAGTTCCTTCCTAAATAAAATTGGATGATTTTGTTTTCATATCTTAATGCACTCCAACAACATTACTTATAATCAATATTGCCAGATAATGGAGGATGGTGGTTCAGAACATTGCTCTCTTTCCTTCTAGAGATTTTTGGTTTAAGTCATTCACTTGTAATTATTTCCTATTGTGCTCCAAACACTTGCATGAAACAGCCTAACTAAAATTAGTGTTTATTCAATCACTTGCAAGGTATTGCTCTTCAGTAGAAGCTAGAGCATCCTCTATAGTTACAATAACTACCCAAATGTGAACTCAAATGAATTAATATTCTTGCAAAGTCAAGTTCTGGCTATAGTATAGAATAACAATTAGCAATAAGATTATGGCTGTCGTATAGTGGGAACTGATGACTTCATACAGCACACATTACTTACAGAATGTTGCCAAAGATTTACTTAAGTATTTATATTTTGCCAAATATACTTGGCATTTCACTGCCTCTGATACACTCTTGTCTAGGCAGCAGCAGCTGGAAGAAAATGAAGAGAAAGAAATGTGTGCTATAGGTACTGTTGACCACATGTCAGTGGTCAACAAAGGCATGAAGTTGAGCTACAAAACTGTGAAGAACATATGATACTCTTGTAGCATTAAAGTACTTTAAGAATTGGTTTGGCATTTAGAACTGACTGAGAGAAATATTTCTATTGTTGGATGTTCTGAACTAAAATGTAGAGAGAATTGCAGAAAGAACCATCTTAGCATAGGATCAAGACTGTGCAAAAACACTTTAGATCTCCTATGGGCATATGAAATATAGTCGTGTGATGCATCTTTTGCTTGTGTAGCATCACTCTCACTAAATTATCCTCTGTAAATTAATATATAGATTGGAAAATATATTCATTGGAAAAGAATATGGTATTTGCTTCTAATAGTATTGTTTCAAAAGATCTGTTGGTCAGACAAATGGTTCACTTGATGCTTTCTACTGAGGACTTGAATGGCGAGATATTATGGCTCCAGGCTTAATATCTGTTACCTAGGATATAGGAGACACTTGTATGCTGTATTTAGCTTTAGTTAACTTACTGATCCAGCAGGTTTTTTTGGTGGCATTCTACCTGAGTTTGTTTTAATATTAAAATGATAAATATTTTCCCTTAAGTTAAAATATATTTACATTATATCATATGTACTCATGTCAACAAAATCAATTTTTGTAGTCTACTTGTATTTTTCTTCCAAACGAGAAAATACTTTCATGGATATCTGAATAACAGTTTAAATAAAATGAAACAGGTTTGGCTTACTATACAGCTTTATTCACCATGACAACGAACGTGTCTCTATGCTATTGCACCAGACCTTTTCTAACCTCTATTCATCATAGTATTGTTCAAAAATGAATTTGTGTTTTTATATATATACACACACACGTTTTTATTTTTTTAAATAGCATTTAGGAACAAAGCATACTCTCCTTTTTATGAGTGGGCATCTAGATATGCAAACCCAAACTAGGACACATTTACGGCAAGCTTTACAGGATGCTTGTCTAATGAAATGGGCGGTCATTAAAATTCAAGGAAGGTTAGAGAATCTTACCAGTTGATCTGTAGAGATCTGAAAATTAGATTGTCAAATTCGACACCCGTTGGGAGGCTTGGCATTTAAATAACTTCAGTGGCTCCTGTCAGTAATTAGAGAAAAGCTAGTTCTTTAAGGATGAGTGCTTTATTGCTCAGTGCAAATGCAACGAGACTTGAAGCATAACATTGCATGCCAATGTGATATTTTTTGGGTTACAGTGGCACAAATTCCAGTTAGGTACCAGTAAGACACAACCATGCAAGCCATTGTGTGAACTACGTAGTTGACAGATAATTCCTGCCTAAAATATTGTAATGGCAATAAGAAAGAAAAAATGGGACTAATTTAAAAAAAAAAAGTATAAAAGTGTGGATGTAAACTGATATTTTGGGATAAGTTTTTGTCCTGACCTTTTTTCTTAATTTGGGCTATTTAAGTTAAAATGCTCACTGATGGCAGCAGTGTATTAATAGATGACAAATGAAGGCTCAAGCTGCTTGAGGAAAAATGTGCAGGCAAAATAAAATGTTTATAATCTATATCAGAAATATGCCACTGCACCATCTGAATTGTGGAGATCTTTGTATGGGATTGCTCAAAAGGTTTGTCACTCCTATAGTAGTTGGTTGTTTTGCATATTGTATGCATGTGCCTTTTGGCATCTCACTTTTAAACCAGTAACAAATTAATTATATAATTGTTGCTTGAAGTTTTGCTGTATAAATGGTCCCAAAACAATTACTGTCATGAAGCTTCCTTGAGAAACCAAAGGCACTGGAGTACTCACTCTGCACAATACTAGTGATGTTGAATAGCCTGAGTGAGTTTTTGCAAGAACTAATTCTTATTTATCTCTCTAGTGAAGCTAACTTCCCCTCCCCTGACTCCATCTGAAACAGGGTTTGGTTCTGATCACACACACACACACACAGAAGCCAATCTCTTTTCACTGCGTATAATCTAAGGAAATCGGATAACTGAGGTTAATCTACATAAATAACCTTCTCTCCTAATGTTCCAGCCAGTTACTAAAGATTGACTGATGTCCCTATGCACTATTGTGATTTCCCATATGGGAAAGATATATTGTGCTGAACGTTGGCCCCTAAAGAGAATTTCAGAATTATTTTTTTAAAGCAATTGTTCTCTTGGTTATTTGAAAAAAGTTTTATATCTTTTTATCTGTAAAGGTGGCATGAAAAATGAGTTCCAGGTAACTGTTAAACTAATTTAATTAACAGGCAATTCACTTAAGAAAAGGAAGGAAAAATACTAGGATGTTTTTTCTAAGACCTGATTAACAATGTCTTCAAAACATATATAAAATCACCTAACAATGCTGTCTTTAAAATTAAATCAATCGTCACAGATACTTAGGACTTCTTACGAGATATAGCTTAATTATTTTGGATAACTCTGCATAGGGTATTCACTCCCGATGTATGTTTTCAGTATTAGATGATTAATCTTTATCAGTAGGCTTCAATCAAGAAAAAGGCAGATAATTCATCCAGTAGAATGACTAGTTCTGATTGCTCTCTTGAGTTTTATTCAGAGGTTACCATATAGGTCAGCTACCCAGGGTTCTTTGTAGGTCATCCTCATTCTTTACAAGAAAATCAACAGCCTTCTCTTCTTCACACATCCAAATTTTGCACAACAAAATCACTCTCTTCTAGATCTTTTGTCTGATCATCTCCTGCTTGTCTGTTTCTGTAGCTCAGCCAAATAACCTATTAATAGAAAAAAAACCTGCATTTTTCTTCCTGAAAAAAGCAGGATAGTTCATCTTACACACCTGACCATATTGCACAGGGGTGACCAGTTAGGGAAGTAAACAGTCAACAATAGGTGACTTCTGTGATAAATCACAATCATCCAGCTTGTCTTCTAACTAGGAGTAACATGAAGAATTGATACCAAGTTCATCCTGATCAAGCCTAAAAGCAAAACTATTTTTGCTCAAAAGCTAATCAGAAAATGTCAGTACATCCTCTGCTGTTTCTGAAAATCCAGGTGGTCACAAAGGAGGGAATTTGTTAATAATTCACTGAATTGTCTATGAGTGCTTATGTGTGCGTGTGTAAAATACAAGATTGGTGGTAAAATGTTCCAGCAAAATGCTGTCAGATTTTGATTGTTCATACTAGAGTTAGTGGAGTCATAAGTTAATTCAGTATTATTATGAAATAAAATACATTCCTGTGTAGTCACCACATTATTAGTGTAAAATTACTCTGTTGGAATCAATAAATACCTCCATAGGATCCCACGTTAACCCTATCCTGTTATACTCTGGTAGCTGTGCAATTAACTTGTCTTGCCAATGCATTGAGCAGGCTAAAATATTAAATTCAAGAGTGTAAGTTCGTAATGCACCAATCTGACATCTACTGCTGCCTCTTTCAATTTGCTAAATACCTGCAAAATATCTGAGTATGTGGGCCCTTAACTGGATTATTTTGATCACTGGGTTCTGTCAGAATGATTGTTTAAATAATTCTTGAATTAAAACTTTAATTTCTCTAAGCCAAAAATGTTTTCACTTTTATAATGGTGCAGTTTTCTTCCTGATGTGGGTAGAAGTATAGAATTTTATGTCTTTATTTTCAAGCAACATGGATTTTGGAAAATTGAAAATATTTTGTTTTGGGAATTTCCCTTTTCTCTGATCTCCAGAAAACTTACAAAACTGTCTATCCCAATTTTTAGGAGATCTATCCAGGCTTTCTATCTGGGGGCTGTGTTTACTATGTCCTGATAGAAGACTGGACGTCTCCTGTGCTAAAGGGACATACAGCTATGTCAGAAACTAGTCTGCCAAATAGAGTTTAAATCTTTCAGATCATGGTTAGGGCCAGAGTACCTAAGACCTCCAGTGTTCTCTTGGGGAAGCAAGGGTGATGTTTTTCCTTTTCTCTCTTTCTTTGTTTTTTTTATTGGGGGGCGGGGGGGTCTAGAAGTGGATCTTCCCCATTTGACACACATGGACAATTGGGACCTCAATTGCAAATAGGGGATTAGGGTCCTTTGAGGTGACCTTTCAAGCAAGATCTTGATCTGGGGTTATCATACCTTTGAAATAGGAAAGCTGTGGAGTTCCCATCTTCAACTACTTAATGGGAGATTATGGAGGAGAAAAAAAGATTCATGTCCTTTCACTGTATACTTCCAAAAAAAGGCAATGGACACAAGTTGCAACATGTGAAATTCTGGTTAGATATTAGGGAGAAAGTAATTCATTGTGATAGCAGACAGATACTGTAAGAAGTTGGCAAGAGAGACAGTAGAATCTCCATCCTTGAAGATATTCAGAACTTCACTGAATGTGACTGGATACGATAGCAACTAGATATACAATGGCCCTGTTATGAGCAGGAGGTTGGACCAGAAAATGTCTAGATGCCCCTTCCGAACTCGACTGTTGAATTATTACTGGTCTTGGGATCGTGTGTGTTTGGGGAAACGTTTTTGACTGTAAGGTTGTCACAGATCCCAAGAGTGCTCACTTCCCCAGTACCTTAACAAACAAAACAATTAAGAACAAGATACCTTTTTATTGGAGCCTGCTTGTACTTTAGTCAAAGTTAGTATGATTTTGATAAGAGATTCTCCTGAGGATATGTACTTGTGTAATATGATTTTTAATGCACTGGAGTTGAACAGTCTTACAATTTCTTGATATTTGCTTCTCTGGGGAAGTAACATATTTTCCTGTCAGTAAGCTTTTCTCTATATATAGCCTGTACTTTCTTTGTTATAATCTAATGCTGCTGTTTCTAGTTATGCATTGTGTACCATACAAAGTAATCCATTCTCACTTGGAAGTTAATAGCCTAAAGATATGTTATGCCTGATATGTTATTCAATCTTAGTCATCACTTACCCAAACAAGTTGCTTGTGCATTGTATTTTTTTAACCTCCTTTAATCCTCTCAAAAAAAAAAAAATTGGGTTTTTTTCCAGCTTACTTTTTTTTCCTCCAAACTCCTTCTAATTTTTCCATATTTTTCTTATCATATACTGCCCAAAACTAATTGAAGTGTCTTCTGCAGTTATTTAAGAGAATACTCTTTGATTTGTGAAGGCAGTTTGAAATAATGTTTTTGCTTTTTGGGAGGCATATTACATTGCAAACAGATGCCAAAATTGCTGTCTGCCATTACCTGTAGACTTTCATCTCGCAATATGACTGCTTTTACTGAATATAAACACCGAAAGTTATTTCCCTCTCAGGGATATTAACTTACATTCTTTCCATGGTGACTCTCATTTATACATTTCTTTTTGAGAGGCCTCATTGGAGCTCCATACTAAGGTATACAAACCAGGTTTTTTTTGAATGCTCAAAATGTTTATCCTTCTTTAAGAATATTTGAAGTTTGAGGTGAAAGCTGAGTTTTTATTTTGACTTTACCTGCAGAAAACTGAAGATATGATTGAATGATAGGAAAGTCAGTGCAATGTTTTTTAGTTTGGTTTTTTACAGATTTTCTAAAAGGTATTTTTTTCCTAAAATTAGACACCTTTTTTTCCCAGATACTACAGATTTCTCTTCAAAAAGGTTTAAGAAGATGCCATTGTTAGCCACGTAAGTCCTGTTTTGATCGTAAAGTTTTGTTTAATGATAATAAATACCAAGGACGATTAGTTTACTCTAACATTTTTTCCAGAATCTTTACATGAGAGCTGCAAAGACAACACTGGTGAACAAAACAAAAGATATAAAGAGCAGAAGTACGTTTCGCTTAAAACCAATGAGATTCCTTTACACTGTACACGAAAACAGTAATAATTCTAAAAATGTCTTAAGAGGTTCAGACCTTAACTCTGAAAGGCAGTGGCTCTAATTGGCAAAGCACTGATTTCATGTATTTGATATTTTGTACTCTACAGCTATTTCCCTCTTCCATGTGTTTCTTCCTAACATCAGTAAGGATATAATTGTTGAATTAGGTTAGTCTGGGTATTCAAAAAACATTTTGTGTTAGCAATCCACATAAAACATATAACAAACCCATGCAGCGCTACAGGCTTGGGGAAGAGTGGCTGGAAAGCTGCCCAGAGGAAAAGGACCTGGGGGTGCTGGTTGACAGCTGGCTGAACATGAGCTGGCAGTGTGCCCAGGCGGCCAAGAAGGCCAATGGCATCCTGGCCTGTATCAGAAATAGTGTGGCCAGCAGGAGCAGGGAAGTGATCGTGCCCCTGTACTCGGCACGGTGAGGCCGCACCTCGAATCCTGTGTTCAGTTTTGGGCCCCTCACTACAAGAAGGACGTCGAGGTGCTGGAGCGTGTCCAGAGAAGGGCAACAAAGCTGGTGAAGGGTCTGGAGCACAAGCCCTGTGAGGAGCGGCTGAGGGAACTGGGGTGGTTTAGCCTGGAGAAAAGGAGGCTGAGGGGAGACCTCATCGCTCTCTACAACTACCTGAAAGGAGGTTGTAGTGAGGTGGGGGTCGGTCTCTTCTCCCAAGTAACAAGCGATAGGATGAGAGGAAACAGCCTCAAGTTGCGCCAGGGGAGGTTTAGATTGGATGTGAGGAAAAAGTTCTTTACTGAAAGAGTAGTTAAACATTGGAACAGGCTGCCCAGGGAAGTGGTTGAGTCCCCATCCCTGGAAGCATTTAAAAGACGGGTAGATGAGGTGCTTAGGGACGTGGTTTAGTGGGTGTGGTGGTGTTGTGTTGATGGTTGGACTCAATCTTAGAGGTCTTTTCCAACCTTAATGATTCTATGAAAACAATCTGAAAATACTGAAAGGATTATTGTGTATCAGATACGATCAGTTAAGTGTATTGCAACAATCGGTAAAATATGATCATTAAATCTAAACCTGTCTAAGCTGTGTGCTTAAAGTTAGGCAGTTACCTTGGTTCTTTTATGGCCTTTTTCCAGGACTTTATTTGCTAATTATTCATCATTATATGCACTAAATAAGAGAGAAGGTGCATGATCTCCAGTCAATAAGCACTATTATTTTAAGTTCATGGGAAGTGACAGATCTTTAGCTAATGAGGTGCTACTTTAGGAAGTATCAAAAGTTTCTAGTTGTTTGGAGAAACTACTCTAGAACTGCACTTCTGAAGGAGATGATGACTGTGAAAGGCTTCTTATGTTTATTTATGACAATCCAACAGCCAAATTATCAGATTTCTTCTGCCTGATAATACCAGTCTTATCAGAGCCTATCAGATCATCTTGAATGCCAAACTTGATAACAGTAATTACTCATGATCCAAAAATCATTGGAGGGCCATGCTGCATAATGATGGGCTTTTTCCTAGTCTTTATCTCTAAACATATAAATAGGTTTGTGCATTTTAGAACTTGAGGAAGTTTTCAACATTCCAGAAAATCCTGTATGTTGGTTTGATATCTTGTATTCAGTGTATGAGAAAAACTTTTTTTTCATACAATCTCACTGCAAACATATTTATTAGGTTCATTGAACTAAATAAAAAGACTTTGAAATGTTGAAAAGAAAAACTTGTGCACTAGGAAAGAAAACTACTCAGTTCTTTAAAATCTCTTTGTATGCGTGTATTCTACTCCTCAGAACTAATTAATCCTACTTCTGGATTTGAATAACGTACTGTTATACTAACTTAAAATGGGAAAAATAAAGTGGATTCCTCAGTATATTGACATGGAAAAAGTTGTAACTTACATCTGTGTAGTGTTACAAGTTTTAGTTAACTTTTAAAAGTAGTGTTAAGCTGTACACTCATATCTCCTTATTTAGAATTTCATTTTTCATTGTGAAATTTCTTGTGCATTAAGTCACATAAATGCAAACAGGTGTAAACTGCTTTCATGCTCATTCAGTATCTAAACTAAAGGAGGGGGTGAAAAGCAATGGAAAACAAGACTTTCATACCTATTTTTTCTATAAAACATTACTATCATGGGGAAAATAAATAGAAGAAAGATTATTCGTTATTTCTTCTGTTAATGTCATTGTTTTAAGTTTCTGCCTGCTAAACTACACTCAATGTGTTTTGTTCTTGTTTTTTTAATTCAATTCATGATTCCATTGTAGAACCCCTTGTAAATTATATTCTGTCAGGAAAAAGTAGAAAAGTTCAAGAGAGCTTAGGCAAATTCATAAAAGGTAAGTTCACCCATGGCTATAAAATCATGATCTGAATGCATCTTCCATCTCAGGAATTGCTGCACAATCAATGCACATAGAGAGAATATACTGGAGATAAATAATTCCTTTATCACCTCATTATTTATGCTCTTTACCATCTAGTGCCATCATGATCTCAGTCATACCCTTTAACACAGAAAGAATATGAGAAAGAAAAAAAAATGATGATGAAGCAGAGAAGAAAGAAACGTTTCCTTTCTCTGTAAGAGCAGGGGTCCTCAAATAAAGTAATAGTAGATTCAGAACAAAATTAAATGCTACTTCATATAATGGGTAGTTAAACAGTAGAAATGTCTGTTACCCTGAGCTCTGAGTCACTGTTGCGGAGAAGAGCACCAGTGGGCCTTTGACCCACTAGCAAGACTCCTTTTAGATAGAATGGAGAATAACAG
>NW_008824283.1:3177155-3183795 GCF_000699105.1 Pygoscelis adeliae | reverse complement strand
ACCGATGATCCATTTTCCTCATTTAAAAAGAAGGAACCATCCCTTAAAACTCCTTGCATTCAGAGGTTTACATCTGCCACCATAACCTTTCAAAGCCTATACTGTGGATCAGGTTTATCGATTTTTTTGGCACTGTAAGGATATAAGAATAGTTTATCTTTGGAAATGGTCTTAATTACCTTTCATGGGCCAACCCTGCTTTATTCTTGATAATTTGCACTTTGTTTCCATTGTTGTAGACTCTAAATTATGTTCTTCTAAGTCAGTGTTTTTTCTCTGTCTTTTAGGTTCTCTGAGACTTTTTATCTGAGATTTGGATATTCTAAACTCTTCTTTTACAAAAGTTTAATTTCTTTTGCTATGGATGCAAAGATTGTCTTTACATCATCACATAAATTTTCCAGTCTCCTCTTCATTAAGAGGAAAGACCAGATCCATTTTGGGGATAGGTTTCTTTTGTGAGGATGCTTTCCAAGTGCATATGGTCACAAGTTTAATAATAATGTATTAAGTCTTTCTGTTGTACCCAGTTCTAACTTAACTATGGGGGAAAACCCAAAGACGGATGTCATATATAGTCATAATAGGTTTTATGTTAAATTACAGCTTCTGTCCGATTTCAGGACCATATCATACTGCAGCTGCTTTACATTAAGTTCATTATGGTACGTTTATGTCAGCCTTCCTATTTATTTGCTGTTTCATATACTGTTTACCATAAGGAATACAGAGGGAACAGCAGAATATACATTAAAAAATTGTCAGTCTTTGCTAACTAATGGACAACTGCTGTGTACCTAAATTTTTAATAACTAACCCCTGCTCAAACAGAGGTTAATTTTCAGAGTATGTATTCAACACAGTGCTCGATTTTTGTAGAGTGCTATTCTAAGAAGGCTTCTTAGTTAAGACTCAATTGAAGATATGTTTCAGCTCCTTAGTGACCATGTTTTCCTAGTTTTTTTCCATTGTAGAATACATTCTTTCTGTACTAAATCCCACAAATCCATTTTTATCTAAGGAATCTGAGGCTATTCCAAGGAAAGCTATTAAGCTGGTTACAAATATGTATGCTGACTCAAATCAATTACTCAAATCAACCTGTGTTACAACCACTTCTTTATTTTCTGAGGTTTTACAGTAACCTGAGAAGTACAATTAAAATTTATTTTCAAATAACTGATATTGCTCAAAACCCATATATTTTAATATGTTGCATTATTATGGCCCGGGCCTTGGAAGAATCTGAGTTGTAAATGCCTTACTGGTTGTTTTTTAAAGATTCTTTATTTCAGTGGACCAGTATTGAGCAGAAGAATTTATTGCTTGACATAGATAATTATTCTAATTATGTTCACCTTTGGAACCTGTTAAATAATTTACTGTCTCCTGATTGTAAGTAATCAATTACATTAATTGCTTAAAAATATCTTGGTTTAATGTGGCTAACTGCTTGCTACTATAATCACAACAAAATATTTGAGGTTTGGTTGGTTGTTTTTTAAACCTTGCCCTATTCACTTGAAGGGAAGGGAGACATGTTTCTCTCCTAGCATAATATAGGTTATATATAAAGCGAAAGTATATCTAAGAGCCATCATGGTTTTAAGTATAAAAGAAATTACATATTTAAATGATTTATATGAGCTCTTTCCCAGCTGTAAAACACTCAAGTGGTTTAGGCAAGTTCCCATATCCTTTAGCAGCTGATGCTGTTTTACTGTGATGGAAGGAGAGTGCAACCATGTAATGTTACTGCAAGTGCACACACTGTATTAGACCATCCTAAAACCAATCCAGTTGTCCCTCTTCCAACCTGTTTAACCCCATTCCTTTGTTGTGGGTGCAAAATGAGAAGACTTAGCAGATAGCATTGACCTGTGTTTATCATACAATGCTTTAAAGTAAAACAGCCACTGAAAATTGGCAGTGGCTACTACTTTAAAATGTTTGGCTGTACTGTAAAATACAAAGTCATTGGTTTCAGAAGAGCAGTATAATGAAATGGAAAATGAGGTTCAAGGAGAGTAAATTACACCTGGAAACTGCTAATATAGCAGATGAATTGCTATTAGGGTCTTAAACTTTGAGATAATTGTGATTAAGAAAGTAATTTGTTCTCTTCTAAAACTTCTTACTTTAATGTCTTTACAGAATTGTCACAAACATGCAGAATGTGAATCAAGAAGGTAGAACTATTTGTACTTTGTTGATAAAATAAGCTCTTGGTATAAAAACAGTGCAAGCTGTCAAATGGCAAATGCTGCCATTTGTCTCCTTAGCACCTGGCTAATGATCCGTGACAGAAATATCAGAGCTGAGTGATAAATGTACGTGATATAATCTGGTGTCATGGCACAGACTTTACCACAAGGGCTTCAGTGATGTGTTTTAGCCACTTCGCTGTTGAAGACTAACACTGAAAGGGTTTTTCTGTCCAAATAAATTAGGCTGGGTGACAGAAACAATTTACAAAGTTCTAAATGTGTTGCTTGGCCTGTTATTTGAAAGATATAACTGTGGAATATTCAACATAAATAACATTCTGAAAGGTATCATTAGGATCGCATCTGATTAAACCTGCCTATAAAGCAAAGGGCTGCATGACTGATAGACTAGGTTTTTCTCCATGCTATTCTGTCAGGCAATAAGAGATAACCAGATAAGACTCATCATGATTTCAAGATGCATCTGATGCCATGTTTGCTACCCTTCCTGTCTAAGTTCTTGTCACCTCTCAGAAGCTAATAAGGATTGTATTTAAACAGTAAATTTTAGAAGAGCAGACTCTGCTGAAGGAGAAAAACTTCCTATCTCGGTGAAAGGACTACCTTCTGTGAGGGTTTAGCACTGCACAGGTAGAGAGTTATGGTTATAGATGTACTATTCTTCAGATTGGATGTTTAATTAATACCGTGTGGACTGTTAGGCTGTTCTGAGTGGTTTATCTGACAAATATGGTGGAGGATGCAAAAACCACATCTTGTACTATCTAAAACATTAAGTTAAAATTCAACTAAAGTTCCCACCCTCATATGAAAAAACTGGCATGTTTTAGCCCAGTAGTAGTGTTGCCACATGGCTGTGAATTGATTCTGGTGCCCAGATGTTACTCTGTTTATGCACTCTGCATAGCTGTCTTGGTAGCATCTGATTAAACTTGCAGTCACAATATAGGAGGAGTTTCTACTCTGACCAGCTTGCCCTTGGAATACTTCCTCTACATGTTAAGGAAATTATTTAATATGTTTTTTTCTAAAATTCTATTACTTATTTTCCTCCATGACATGGTTATAATGATCCTTTTGTACCCTACTTCTAGACTGATTGTTAGAAGTAAATTCTCTGAAACCAGCAGAGTTGTGTCTAGTTATATTACTGAATAAAATAGAATGTGTATGCACCAAATTAAATGAAAAAGCAATAGATTTTTATCTTCCTCAACCTATTGACAAATCTGCCATGATATAATAAGAATCATAGAATCATTAAGGTTGGAAGAGACCTCCAAAGTCTTTGAGTCCAGCTGTCAACCCAACAACACCATGCCCACTAAACCATGTCCCTAAGCACCTCATCTACACGTCTTTTAAATGCTTCCAGGGATGGGGACTCAACCCCTTCCCTGGGCAGCCTGTTCCAATGTTTAACCACTCTTTCAGTAAAGACATTTTTCCTCATGTCCAATCTAAACCTCCCCTGGCGCAACTTGAGGCCGTTTCCTCTCATCCTATCGCTTGTTACTTGGGAGAAGAGACCAACACCCACCTCACTACAGCCTCCTTTCAGGTAGTTGTAGAGAGCGATGAGGTCTCCCCTCAGCCTCCTTTTCTCCAGGCTAAACAACCCCAGTTCCCTCAGCTGCTCCTCCTAAGACTTGTTCTCCAGACCCTTCACCAGCTTCGTTGCTCTTCTCTGGACATGCTCCAGCACCTCGACGTCCTTCTTGTAGTGAGGGGCCCAAAACTGAACACAGTATTCGAGGTGCGGCCGCACCAGTGCCGAGTACAGGGGCACGATCACTTCCCTGCTCCTGCTGGCCACACTATTTCTGATACAGGCCAGGATGCCATTGGCCTTCTTGGCCGCCTGGGCACACTGCCAGCTCACACTGTTGACCAGCACCCCCAGGTCCTTTTCCTCTGGGCAGCTTTCCAGCCACTCTTCCCCAAGCCTGTAGCGCTGCATGGGGTTGTTGTGGCCAAAGTGCAGGACCCGGCACTTGGCCTTGTTGAACCTCATACAGTTGGCCTCGGCCCATCGATCCAGCCTGTCCAGGTCCCTCTGCAGAGCCTTCCTACCCTCAAGCACATCAACACTGCCGCCCAACTTGGTGTCGTCTGCAAACTTACTGAGGGTGCACTCGATCCCCTTGTCCAGATCATTGATAAAGATATTGAACAAGACCGGCCCCAAAACTGAGCCCTGGGGAACACCCCTCGTGACCGGCCGCCAACTGGATTGAACTCCATTCACCACAACTCTCTGGGCCCGGCCGCCCAGCCAGTCTTTTACCCAGCGCAGAGTACACCTGTCTAAGCCATCTGTTGGCTTTTTTTGCTTGTATTTTCCTGTATTTGTTTAGTTGAAATTATGGTAGTTGTTTCTTCAAAATCTTGAGTACCCTGTTCCACCAGCTCAGGTATTCATCAGACCTTGCCATGATCTCGCATGGTTTACTAAGCAAGCAAAACAAATTAGAGAATTTTCTTCTGGGTTAATGAGCTGAATCAGCTCAGTTGAAAAGCATCGTGACCATGCAAATGTGAAGTAGAACTGCATGGCTGGGAGCAGACATTGTTAAGAGGGTCAGAGAGAGTAAAGCTTCACCACATATATATGTCAGGGAGCTGTCAGATCTGGTCAGTCTCATATAACTTGTCCCATATGGAATGGTTTGTCTGCATAGCTCACACAGAATTGTGACCAGGATCTGATCATTTGGGTTACAGAGAAGAAAAGAGTGTCTATATGTAATTGCCATGGGTTTTGTTCCCATAGACCTGTATGGAAAAACTCAAATATCCTGTTTAGTTAGTCAAGGACAACAAACTCTGTGAAGTAAAAATCCTCTAGGCAGTACTAAACTGTTCCTGGAGAGTGAATATCTTCTTCCTTTTAACTAAGGCTTTAAGAGTTAATTACTGAAGGACAAATCTAAGGAGCCAAAATGTCTGAGTATTATACACAGCCTTTGCTAATTATTATGTTTTTATATGGTAAATTGTAGGAGGATTGCAGTCATAAGAACATGATTAAAAGAATATCTAGGAAAATGACATCTAAAATGGATTCTTCTAATGCTTAGAGATTATGTGATCTGATCACTTTTTGAAGGGGGAAAAACAAAAATGGAGTGAATTGATAAAGAATTGCTATAGCATAGGACATGACTTCTTAGCCTTTAAAGAACT
Source organism: Pygoscelis adeliae (assembly GCF_000699105.1). Taxonomy (NCBI): domain Eukaryota; kingdom Metazoa; phylum Chordata; class Aves; order Sphenisciformes; family Spheniscidae; genus Pygoscelis; species Pygoscelis adeliae. Next base: position 3,178,381 of record NW_008824283.1, on the reverse strand, counting down.
TGGGAATTAGTGGGAGAAAGTTCTCTTGACACAAAACAATCCATTTGAATAGAATTTATGAAAGTTTTGGGTTATATTTACTGTGAATTCTCACTTCTGCCTTTGGCAGTTTGTCATTTGGATTAGTCAACTTCAGTTTTCCATTTCTGTACATGTAAGGTGGATTTTTCCTTGTTCCTGTGACTTTGTTTGGGTTTTATTATTTAATACATATAGAAACACCAAAAGCTACAAAAGATAAATCCCTTTCTTCCTGCCTCACTCAAACACAAACAGGAAGCCTACAGAGGGTGGAAGCAAGGACAGGTAGCCCGGGAGGAATACAGAGAAATTGTCTGAGCAGTCAGGGACCAGGTTATGAAAGCTAAAACTCTGATAGAATTAAATCTGGCCAGGGACATCAAGGGCAACAAAAAAGATTCTATAGGTACGTCGGGGATAAAAGGAAGTCTATGGAAAATGTGGGCCCTCTCCAGAACGAAAGGGGAGACCTGGTTACCTGGGATACGGAGAAGGCGGAGGTACTCAATGACGTTTTTGCCTCGGTCTTCACCGGCAAGTCCTCGAGCCTCACTGCCCAAGCTATAGAAGGCAAAGGCGGGGACTGGGAGAATGAAGAGCCACCCACTGTGGGAGAAGATCAGGTGCAAGACCATCTAAGGCACCTAAAGGTACACAAGTCCATGGGACCCAATGAGATCCATCTGCGGGTCCTGGGGGAAGTTGTGGATGAGGTTGCTAAGCCACTATCCATTGTATTTGAGAAGTCATGGCAGTGCGGTGAAGTTCCCACTGACTGGAAAAGGGGAAACATAACCCCCATTTTTCAAAAGGGAAAAAAGGAAGACCTGGGGAGCTACAGGCCAGTCAGTCTCACCCCTGTGCCTGGGAAGATCATGGAGCAGATCCTCCCGGAAGCTACACTAAGGCACATGGAGGACAGGGAGGTGATTCGAGGCAGCCATCATGGCTTCACCAAGGGCAAGTCCTGCCTGACCAACCTAGTGGCCTTCCGTGATGGAGTGACTACATCAGTGGACATGGGAAGAGCTATGGATGTCGTCTGTCTGGACCTCTGTAAGGCCTTTGACACGGTCCCCCACAACATCCTTCTCTCTCAACTGGAGAGGTATGGATTTGATGGGTGGACTGTCCGGTGGGTGAGGAATTGGTTAGATGGTCACATCCAGAGGGTAGTGGTCAACGGCTCAATGTCCAGATGGAGA
>NW_008824283.1:3175175-3176818 GCF_000699105.1 Pygoscelis adeliae | reverse complement strand
TGAGAGCAGCCCTGCCGAGAAGGACTTGGGGGTACTGGTGGATGAAAAGCTGGACGTGAGCCAGCAATGTGCGCTCGCAGCCCAGAAGGCCAATCGTATCCTGGGCTGCCTCAAAAGAAGTGTGGCCAGCAGGTCGAGGGAGGGGATTCTGCCCCTCTACTCTGCTCTGGTGGGACCCCACCTGGAGCACTGCGTCCAGCTCTGGAGCCCTCAGCATAAGAAAGACACGGACCTGTTGGAGCAGGTCCAGAAGAGGGCCACGACAATGATCAGGGGGATGGAACAGCTCTCCTATGAAGAAAGGCTGAGAGAGTTGGTGTTGTCCAGCCTAGAGAAGAGAAGGCTTCGGGGAGACCTTCTTGCAGCCTATCAGTACTTAAAGGGGGCTTATAAAAAAGATGGCGGCAAACTTTTTAGCAGGGCCTGTTGCGACAGGACAAGGGGGGAAGATTCAGACTAGACATAAGGAAGAAATTTTTTATGCTGAGGGTGGTGAAGCACTGGCCCAGGTTGCCCAGAGAGGTGGTGGATGCCCCATCCCTGGCAACATTCAAGGTCAGGCTGGATGGGGCTCTTGAGCAACCTGATCTAGTTGAAGATGTCCCTGCCCATGGCAGGGGGGTTGGACTAGATGACCATTAGAGGTCCCTTCCAACCCAAACTATTCTGTGATTCTATAAATGGGTGTATCCAGGCAATACACAAACATCTAAGATTTGGGTTTGGAGGAGAGGGTGGGATTGGGGATGGGAAGTGAGGCATTGGCAGACTCTGCAGTTTCCTGAGTTTGATTCTGTGTTTGACTTTCTAAGCATAGGCTAGGGGTTGCATGTACAAAACCCCTTTTTTATTCAAGATTGAACCATAAACAAAAGAAGTTCCTGAAACAGTTAGAATTTTTTGTAACTCCTGCTGCATAATTAAATTGCCAGTGTTAAACTGAAAAGGACACTTATTAATTATATAATAGTTATAGTTGTTAAACTTCCTGCTTCCTTGTGTAGAAGTTAAATATTTTGTTGTTCTTAATCCTTCGTGTCAACCAGGAGAGTGACGTTGCAGAAATTGTGGTGCTCTGTTGGGATGCCATGCTGGTATTTATCCTCCATGAATACGATAATGACTTTGGTGGAATAACCTTTAAAGGGTTCTGTGTATGAACATTCCTGTTGATCACATTTTTTTTGAAAAAAGGAGAGGGGGGAAAAAAAAAACCACACTCAAACCAAAAAAGCCCTCAAGCCCCACCCAGGCTTATGTCTGTCTTTCTAGAACTATGTCTTGTTTCTTTCTAGAACTTCAATACATAAACAGTATTTACCAGCAGATTGTGAAGCAGGCCTTTGTAATGATAATCTTGCGACAATCCAGCATCTCATCAGAGAGACTACTTTAAAGTTGCATGTTCTTGAAGGCATTACTTGCAAGGGGCATGTTTAAATATGCCAGGCAGACAAGCCTGACCCTTTCAGCCATAATGATTACCTGTTCTTCTGAGATAACGCTGACAAATGATTGAATAACAGAGGCCAGAACAGAGAATCACTTCTGTGCTAATGAGCATGCAAGGCTATCGGGGAAGCAAATAGCACACAATTGGTTAGGTTAAAGAAAACATTAATCTACTCATGGTGAAAGGAAAG
>NW_008824283.1:3150530-3175157 GCF_000699105.1 Pygoscelis adeliae | reverse complement strand
TGATCATTTGAAATGCATTGTGAAAGTTAACTTTTTACTTAAGTGTTCCTGTCCTGTATGTCTTAATGACTCTTGCTCTTGAAAGTTATGGAGTCCCGGAGTTATTCATTAATAACTTTTCTGTCTTCTACACGTCTTGACTGAGTTCCTGCAGTCCCAGTGTATAATCTTTTGTTATGTGGACCAGTATGGGTGGACCAGAGATACTACTGTGAAGTTAGTTCATAAGTTATGAGTTTGGTTGAGAAACATCCTCTTCCATTAATGAGGATAGATGAAGTCCCTGTGACCAACTTCATTTGGACTACAGCTATTTTGGACATATACGCTTTCCTAGACAGTGTAAAGGAGATCTGGATCCTGTAAACTGACATTCAGAAGCTGTGTGATAATTGAGGTTTTTATTTTTAAGAGGTGTTTTCACAGTAAAATACCTCAGACTGCATTAATAAAACATGCTCTTATTTGTGATCCCATTTCTTTCACTTAATGTCTGTAGTAGCATTCTCAGACACAACTATATTACTATATCATGACTGCTCAGAGATATAAAGAGCATAGGACTCCCTGGGTAAACACAGCAGGTTGTGGGTCAGACACATTGGGGGAGTAGAGAATAGGCCTCTTGACAAGGGATTGTGTGTCTTGATTTTTTTCTGATGGTGTTTGCAGGTCTCTGGTAGAAGACAGGAGGTTAGAAAGTAAAGAGGCATAACAACACTTTTTGTTTCATTTGTTGTGCCAATCCCCACCCCAAACTTGTCTTGCTTATTTTTCTTTGGTAGTGATCAGTTTCCAAAAATAATCATAGCACCTGTCTCAAACTGTTGGCAGTGCACTCTCTCATGCAATGGCTCTCAGCTCACCTGGCTGAGTGACTCATGGTTTCCTTGTAAGGTGAGAAATAACCCTGTTCTCACTAATCATTAATTAGATCTTCTTTTATCTGTGATAAACACTTATCACCTTGACTAAAGGGGCAATGATTTGATTTAAGATCTAGAAACATAGCTTTTCAGCTAGGTTCTCTCCTGGATGCAGACTGTCCAATGTGTGTAGTCTGTTATGCACGTATCTAACATAGTGCAGGCTATGAATCCCAAGTGACCAGCCATTATTACTATCTTTCATAAACTGACATAATTTGTCTTGCAAATGTATCCTGTTGCCTATTAAATATACATTCATACTAACAAAAGCTACAATTATCACTGACTGCTTCCCTGACTCATCGCCTTAACCACAACTTTAGGACAGCAAGGTCTTGTAAGAGCATCTAATCAGTTGTGCTGAGGAAGAAGTGGTCACCTTAGGTCAGAGGTAATGTTTCAGATAGTGCAAAGATGGCTTGACCATAATTCAGGTTTCTCCATATGCTCTTTGTTCCACTGCTATCAGTCCACCTATTTTCAGCTGTCTGTGTTAAGCAAAATTATTCATTTAAAAGATGTTTTATGGTTTTGATTTCTTGGTTTTCTTTATTTGTTTTCCTAAAACTTCATATATGTGTAACTATAGGGGAAACAATTCTTTGACTTGTTCAGATTGTTAGAGAAGTCTGTAATGTAATACTCACCAGGTCTGATATAATTTAATTTATTTGAAGCTTTAGCTCAGTCTTCCAATAATAGATGGGAGATCTAGCTGCAAAGTAGTGATACAGTGGCAAAACTTAGTCAGATGTGGTCAGTAATATCTTCTGGTGTGTATGAAGAGCAGAAGAGGGTGCTCTGCCTATGTCTTGCAGAGTCAGTGATGTTTATCTAATATGCTATTTAAAAAAAAAAGCTATAAAGATAGAGCAACAATGAGAATAGAAATCCTGTATAAGTAAAGAACATAAACATCACGAAGTGAAGTCTTAGATGCTCTTCATCTGTGATTTGGGGTCAGTTAGTATAAATACACTCCTCTCTCTCCTGCTCCCTTTTCCCTGCCTTCACTTAGGTCAGTCAACTGTTGAGACACATAATTCTCACAATCTTCAGGCAAGTATCACCTGTGTCTCTCCAACCTTATTCACTTTATCATAAGTGTTCCCCTGGAGGCTTCCTTAATCCTTTACAGCTGAGTGAACCAAGACACTGTGGACCCAATTTAATAAATTCAGTGTTACAGCTCTTCTCTACTGAGTCAGAAAACTAGGGTGGATTCATTATCTGAATACATCCACCTAAAAACATCTGCTTGTGGTCTTAGTTTTTAATCTACTATTTAGTAGTTCTGTATATAAATAGATTTATTTCATTATTTTGACGGAGCAAAGAGAATTGGGAAAATGGAGTAGGTGGAGAATAGGGTAGGGGACAAAAAGTAATGGAGAAAAAAAGCTCTAGAAATAAAATTTTTCAACTGTTACGCCATAACTGTTGGCTAGTACTATACCTTCAACCATTTTTCCATTGAAGGAATATGAGATATCTGTTTAATGTTTGTAGGGATGTAGCAGTCTCTCAGTGCAATCTCTAGTGTTGACTGTTATACTGTGTGAATTGGTTGCTAGACAACTTGTGATCGTTGGACCAGGCTAGGAGGTTTAGAGGTTGTTTATGCCTCTCTGTGAGATCTATGGTATATGTATAGGATCTAAGGTCATCTACTGTAATACAGGAGTTCTTAGCAGAATTTACTGGGTCAAGTTTCACCACTTTGGCTAAAACAGAAGGAAATGAAGTTACTTCACGCTTTAGAAACTTATCTTTTTTTAATTAAAAATGATTGATTTGGATTAATTTATTAATATTCCTCATAACATATTAAAGAATAAGAAGGATTAATGGGGAAACTATCATTATGCTATCTATGGGAGTCTTGTCCTCAACACACCTTCACACTAACAAAATAATATCATGGCTAGTTACAATAAGAAGAGTTGAAATTCAGATAATCCGTGGAGTTGACTTAACAGTTTGAAAATTACCCTCCTCTAGTGAAAGTGTTGAAATGCTAATAACAAAAACCTCATCAAGAAATGGCTTTCTGTTAGCTGTTAACAGGAAAGCTGAGATACTCCTCCCACTTTCTCTCTCTCATACACATAACTGTTTTGAATTCCATCCCACAACAATTGCGCTTATATTAGCACCAAAATCTAGATTTCATTATTAATACATTTTGAGTTCAACTGTAGAAGGAGTTTCTAACTGAGAAGCTGTGTACCTCTGCACACCCACTAAATGACTGCAAACTTTGTACTGTTCTTCTGTCACAGGCAAAGCTGATGTGTGGATGTCACATGAACTTTCATTAATGTTGTCATCACCTTTTTGGTCACAGAAGCAAAAGATTACTGAGTTTAACCCTAAATAAAGAAAGCCTATATCCCTGTAAGATTTTTAAGTGCATCAATGCAGAAATAACCTGTACAGTCACTATATGTCTGAGCATCCCAAGTTGCATTTCTTGTACTGCAGACCTTTTTTCTAACTCATAAATCTAAAAATCTTGTAGATCAATTATTGCTGAAAGATAACTTTTTTATAACTAGACTGATTGCTAATAGTTTTTTCTTTATCGTAAGTAATTTTAAACAAAAACAGTATTTTCAAAATAATGTTTCAAAACTCTCATATTAAACTAAGTTCAACTCTAATTTGTCCCTCTTTTTTTTGGCTTACACTGTAAAGTTATGCTTTTAGCTACCCAACTATAATGGGTACATTTACACTTTTACTCTTTCACTTTGTCTCTCCATTTAATCCAATGAGTAGAAAAATCCGTTATTCCTCAGTTCAAGTATTATCAGCCCAGGAGACAACCTAAACCAGAGAAGTTCAAATGCGTCTATAGCCTTAGTCTGTGAAAGAATTATACTCCCTGGCTGTCTTCTCCAAATCTCTCTGTTCACATTTCCTATAATATGTGGCAAAAGTGATGCTGTGTCTCTACCTTAACTATTATGTTCACTGTTAAGAATTTAATGAAGGTGTATTTTGGGTACTAATGTGTCATAAAATTGGGTTTGGGTTTTTTGTGTGTTTCAAGACTGCGTTTAAACAGATTAGAAGTTCCAAAAATTGTTGGAGTACAAATTAACAACAGAGCTGGCTGAAATGTGGAACTTCTAGGTAGTCAGAAAACTTTTTTCACAAGGTGATTCAATTCTGACTTGAATCATATCCTGGGAAAAAAAGCCTTTCATTGAACATTCTTTTCAGTAAAAGACCAGTGGTACTCTTCAAGTATAATGTGCTGCCTGACAGGTGGTGGCTAGAACTCATGTGCCTTCAGCTAGTTTCATTAAGGCCTATACTAAGTAGCAATGTTGAGACTAACCAGCCTTTCATGTCTATTTGTTGTACGCAGTCAAAGCCATTCATTTTGTATCCATGTTTTCAACGATTGCTTTGTTCCATGGAAATATTAGCTGAATTAAAGATACTCCTGTGGTGCATTTTCGATTAATCACCATTTTCAGAAGTTTTGTATCTCTCTTGACAAAAATAAAGTTGCATGCAGAACATTATATTTCTGTTGGATTGTGGCTGTAAAAGACACATCATGCAGAAAACAAGCAAGATAATTTTTCAGCTCTATTTGGCAGCACTTAATCCCTAGCTGAAACACTGAGGTTATATTTTTCATCTAACATCTTAAAAAGCAATTAGATTCACAATAAACCAACAAAATTTAAAGATGGGATCTATGAAGTAAGGTTTCTAGAACTGGGTATCTTCCATTCTAGACAGAAATACCAAGGAGATATGGAACTGCCTACAGATATTTTCAGGGAGTTTGTTTTGTTTTGTTTTTTAAGGAAACATTAACTCTCTGAAGATTTTGCTTTTGAAAGGTAGGTAAAAAATGGGTTGCTTTTTGTCAGTGAGAGCAGAACAAAAGTAATTGACTTAAAGATCTATGAAGAAAACATAAATTACAGGAAACTTTACATCTTGTTTTACTGCTGTATATGTATTTTAGGAGGAGACTGTAGAACCATCATCATCTGAGATTCTAAACATGGACTAGATAACCAAGTATTAGTGTAGACTTCTCTTTCTAGAGGAAAAAAAGAAAATCTTCCTTTTGTATTCTCTTAGTTCATCCAAGATTTGGGGAAAGAAAATGTCTCTTATGTTGTACAGGATTTGCAGTCACAAGCAAAGTTTTTATTCCCTCGTTTCTCTACCAAAGCTCAAACAGACACTGAAATGCTAAACAAGCCCAGGTTTTTGCAAATAGATTTCTATGTAATACATTCCAGCAGGTCCTGTTGTTGCAAGTAAGGTGGAATGATTTTTTCCAATGGAATAAGATGAATCGTATCTCTCTTGCTTTACCTATTTTTTCATGGGTAGTACCTGCATCATACTACCTTCTCTGAAATTCTGACCTTCAAAAACAGTCAACCAACCATTTCTTGGATTCATGGAGTAATTTGAGTTCACATTGGCTCTAAGAATGATCAAAGTCACTGATATTGCAAGCCCACCATCTTTTAATATCATTAGATAGCTTTAAAAAATGGAGGGAGGGCAGTGATGTAGTAAAGTGAACAATCAGGATGCTTATTTTGCTTATGAATAAGTATAGCAAGATGTCTGAGTGGTGATCACCTGTCTGAAATGAAAAGCACAACTGCATTAGAGGAAGTTCCTGTAGTGAATTTGATTATTTGTGTCCAAAAAAAAAAAAAAAATCATCATCTTGTACTTGGACACCAGGCTCAAAAAAACCCCCACCAACCCAACAAAAAAAAAAAAAACCCTTTGCACTCAGGTTCCTATGGAAAAAGAGAATTAAACCCAATCTAAAAGATATGAGGGAAAGACAAGGGGGGAAGCGCCAGTCATGTTCATTGATTACACATCAGATTTCTAAACTTATCTTTGAAAAAACATTTGCTTTTATTCTTTCTGACTTGAGCTAATGGGATGAAAGTAGCTTCAGAATATACCATTTCTTTTCCAATTTCACATAGTCACAAATCCTTTATTAGACAGCTGTGACCTTCAACACTCCAGTAAATATTTTTTGCTCTTTTAATTTTGCCTTACAGCAGATACTTAGTTTGGTGTCACTTGCCACTACATAGAGCATGATGATTAGCTTGTAATTGGTTAATAAGGAATGTACAGAATGGGAGTCTTCATTTGAATTAAAACACTGACCATTTTCAGCCTACCTGGAAGAGTTTTTGTAGTTTGTTACTTGTCACCCAGATAAAATTCTTATCTGGAAGAGTAGATCAAAAGGAGAGATGCAAATGGAGTAAAAATTAAAAAAAATAATAGTGCAAGGTGCCTGGAGATAATCATCTGAAGCAGGTGTGGTTGTTTGTGGGTTTTTTCCTAGTATTCCAGTGTGTGGAACTGTCCCAATTAAGTGACCACATATCCCAGCCTCTTACCGCTCTGGTCTGGTGAATGGTTTCTTGTCAGGTGCTGTTTTTAGGTGGGACCTGAAACTAATATCTCCCAAAACAAGCCCTTATTCTTTTTATTCAGAAGTAATATTCCAAGTAGTAACCTAATGAGGCTGAAGACTGATTCATTCAGAGCTTGCTCTGACACAAGCAGTAATGGCAATGAAGCCTGAGGCTATGCAAATGGACTGGAACTGGTATTTTTGTCTGTTTGGAATTCAACAGCAGGGAGTCAAATTTATGTGGTCTTCTAAAAGTAGAATGCAAGAGAAATATGGGTCGAAAGTGCTGAACTTTTGGCACATCCCCATGAATTCTTCTAACCAACACCAGCAAAGAACCGAGAACAGTTTTTCACTAGGCTGTAAGGATTATCCTGCGGGAGGGGGACTGTTTCTTCAAGGTGTTAATAAGAACATGGAGGTGTTTTCCTCATTCCAGCAGATCTATGTATTTCACAGAAATGATTGCTTTATTAAATCTCCCTATGGTGCCACACACACCTTTAAAAAAAAAAAAAATCTTTTCTAGAGGCCTGTCCTAATCAGCCCTTTCTCTCAGAAAATTGTCTTAGAGCTTATCAAATGTGAAGCAATCCTCAAATCTCTCATTCTGGAATGACAGCTTAATTTCAATGAGAGGTGCATTCTGGATACGAGTATATCGTAAACACTGAAACCTCATTTTCCAGCAGCATTTTGAGGAATCTCTAGAAGGATATAGCTTTCAGGAATTAGACTGAACTGCTTTAGTTAAACTTTGTTTGTATCTCCTAAAAAGGTAATGGTCATTCAAATCGCCCATAGAGGCATCTGATATGTGTTGCAGGCAATAACATGGAGTGTAAACAGACCGGTTTGGCCAATTATAAAATGTAAATGCCTTCGTTAATTTTTTTCATAAGTAAACAGAATTCATGGACTGATGAGTTTAAAGAGTTTGCATTGATGTTGTTTGATTACTTAAGTTTTTGGTTGTTGTTTTTTTTTTTTAAATCAACAGATACTTCACTACATTGGAGGGAAAAATAGGAAGTCTGTATGACACATGCAAAATAATTTCAAGGAGAATCTGCAAATGATTCAGGCTGTTTATGAACTAGATTTTAGTACACTCTGAGATGCCGGATGAATAGTAGGATTGTTTTAGACCCAAGTCTTGAGGCAACAGCAGAGTCCATGCTGCGTTTAGATTGCTAAATTACAATAATCACAGGCACAATTACACGGGCTGAGAGTAGCAGAGGATCCTACTGTCTATTGAGTAGGCTTAAATGTTGGGAGAATACTCAAGGGATTGCCCAGAAATGTCTAGGAGGTGAACAAATAGTATTAGCACTAGACATACAGATGATTGTGTGTACATGCAGCAAAAGATTGCAAAGAAAGGGAGAGATGGCAGAAATAGTATTGGACATGGAAAAATAACAGTAATGTTGTACTGGGAATGTTATAGTGAACTGTTTTACATGCTGTTGGACAACTGGAGATCAGTAGAGGTCCAGAACCTACCTGCCAGCTGGTTCCTGCTGTCCTTTGCAGGGTGAGGTCAATTTTGGCTACGAAACCTAGATTCTAATAATGGAGGAGGAGAGTGCAAGAATTACATTCAAAATCATACAGTTGGGGAAAAATGCATTGGATTTTTTTATATTAAAAAAATATACAACTACAGGTAGAAAAGAGTTCTGGAAGATATTCATGGTGGGTTGACCTTGCCTGGATGCCAGGTGCCCACCAAGCCATTCTATCACTCCCCCTCCTCAACTGGACAGGGGGAGAAAAATATGATGAAAGGCTCGTGCGTCAAGATAAGGATAGGGAGAGATCATTCACTAATTACCGTCATGGGTAAAACAGGCTCGACTTGAGGAAAATTAATTTAACTTATTACCAATCAGATCAGAGTAGGGTAATAAGAAATAAAACCAAACTTTAAAACACCTCCTCCCACCCCTCCTTTCTTCTCAGGCTCAACTTCATTCCTGATTTTCTCTACGTCCTCCCCCCGAGCGGTACAGGGAGACGGGGAATGGGGGTTGTGGTCAGTTATCTCTGCCACTCCTTCCTCCTCGTACTCTTCCCCTGCTCCAGCGTGGGGTCCCTCCCATGGGAGACAGTTCTTCATGAACTGCTCCAGTGTGGGTCCCTTCCCCAGGGTGCAGTCCTTCAGGAACAGACTGCTCCAGTGTGGCTCCTCTCTCCACGGGGTCGCAGTCTCCTTCGGCCATCCACCTGCTCCAGCATGGGGTCCTCCACAGGCTGCAGGGTGGATTTCTGCTCCACCATGGACCTCCATGGGCTGCAGGGGGACAGCCTTCACCACAGGCTGCAGGGGAATCTCTGCTCCGGCTCCTGGAGCGCCTCCTCCCCCTCCTTCTTCCCTGACCTTGGTGTCTGCAGAGTTGTTTCCCTCACATATTCTCACTCCTCTCTTCCGGATGCTGTTGTGTAGACCTTTTTTTCCCCTTCTTAAATATGTTATCCCAGAGGCGTTACCACTGCTGCTGATGGGCTCGGCCTTGGCCAGCGGCAGGTCCATCGTGGAGCCGGCTGGCATTGGCTGTATTGGACATGGGGGAAGCTTCTAGCAGCTTCTCACAGAAGCCACCCCTGTAGCCACCCCGCTACCAAAACCTTGCCATGCAAACCCAATACAATATTTAAAAGTATAATGTAGACTCAGGGTAGTTTTGCCTTAATATATTTAAATCTTACACATTTTTTGTATGACATAGTATAAAGAAGTCAGCCAAATGTGAAGACTAGGAAGGGAGGGGGAACTATAACTAGTTTTCAAGGTAGAAAGATTAAATGTGATTCAATATACCCATTGTAAATTTCAAAATTTAATAACAGACCAAGTCTGCTATTCACCTGTTTAAATGCATCTATTTTGTGCCTTACTTGGTTATGTCTCTCCTTTGTTGAGAGCAGTTTAGGACTATGTAGTTGAAATGCTGTCACCTACTTTTATTTTCTGCCTCCTGCCTGCTTCTGTTATGGCTCCAAACATTGCTTCCACACTGCAGCAACCTTCTCCTTTTTGGTTGTTTTATTTTTGTAGTTTTAATTTGGTATTACTTTTTATGTTCTTGCATTTTATATTTTTATGTAATACTTTGGAATTAGGATCTACTATGTAATTTCAGCCCTATGTCATTAAAATTCTTGTTTCTCTCTTAGCGAGTTTGCTTTGCAATTACAGAATGTTCACAAAACTGCTCCTGTGATCAAATATAGGTCTCTTTTTCTCTAGTAAAGACAACTTTCAGAACTGTCTGTGGAGCACATGCCCAATATTGTGTTGTTAAAACTAGCTGAACTGAAAGGCCATTTGATCAGTTAATACAAATTTCTTCTGTGGTTTTTGACACTCAGGGACCACAGTCAAGACTAAGAGACTCATGAACTCCCTCTGATTTTTTTTTTTTTTTTTTCTCTTCACTGAGGAAGGATGTATTTTCTGCAGAAAAAAAGCCGTGGATCTCCTTTGCCCTACATAGGCTTAACCTCTGCTTCTTAACAAATGGCTTTCAGTGGAGCTTCTGAACCACTGTTCTCGGGCAAAGGCCATCTATTCATTTTAGTCCACAAACACCTGTAACGGAGGAATTACTTAGGGTCATGAGTATTGTCTACCGCCACTGAAGTCAAGGGCGAAGGCTCTGTTTTCACTTTATACAAGTGATACAAGAACTGCATAATTTCTTTCTCAGCTACTTCCCAAAGTGAACTAGTCTTCATGTGCTTCTGAAGGCAGGTGGGCATTGTCACTCTCTGAACATAAAAAGTCAGTAGCTTGCCTTTGGTCTAGCAATGAATCAGTGTCAGAATTTAGATTTCATGAAAACTGCTAATCTCTGCCACTGTGCAACAGTTTATGTTCTTTCTAGCAAAATCGGGTAGTTTTGCAAAAGGAAAAGGAAAGATGTCTCTTACTGCTACATCCTGGAAATCTCTTCTTTATGTGGATTCTTTTATTTCACTCTGAATGCTACATTAGAAACAGATGGCAATCTGTGATCATTTATGGGTGTTTGCACATCTTAGTTTTATTTTCCAAGGAAAGCGGCTTTACACAAATATGCGGTGTATAACTGCTGGTTTGTCTGACTCAAATCTAATAACCAACTTTTTTCTGGTTTTAGACAAATCAGAAAAGAGGGAGCAGGGAATAAAGAAATGGGGTGATAAAAGTCTCTTAAAAATTAAATGTCTAGGATATTGTGAAACTTGGTATCTAGAGAGAGACTGAAATCCTCTGAATATTTGGTTGTGCAAAAGTGATGGACTGGAGGAGTTACCTCAGACCCAAGTGGACAGTGACCACTTCTACCTAGATTGATGGTTGGGGTGTGTTTTTCCTCTGTTTTTGTGAAATGTTCCTGAGCCACTTTTTTTTAATTTTCTTTATTTTGTGTGAACATGTCTTGTTTCTGGATTCTTTGGCCCTGAGAATGTAAGTTAATGCCTTGGTATACTTTGAAAGGGAAAATTTTATATCTGACCAGTAACTCAAAGGTTTGCAAATCTGATGAGTTTGTTGGTTTGGTTGTTTTTATATCACCTGTCCCCCTCCCAAGAAAAAAAAACAAAACAGATACTGTTTTAGCAGCAGAATTTTACTTCTGTTTTACAGTCCCTCAGCTGCCTTTCTTTGGAGTAAAAAAAAAAGTGAACAATTCATTAGTCATGCCACTTAACAAGAGTTTTGTTGTCTTTTCTGTTCTGTCATGAAAACTTTGTATGCAAAAGTGTGTCTGGGGGAACATCTGTTTTGATGGATTAAGTATAGTGTGTATGTTCTAGTGTGTTAACACTATAAAAGGCATGACCAAAGATTAAGTTTTACTTTCAGGCTTGCATGCACCAAACAACATCTTTTTCCCCATTTGTAGCTTTTAAGATCCCACCTCTGTAATACTAATGATACACTCTGCTTCCAGTAGAGAGGCTAAAGGTTTGTCTGGAATATGCTCCTGTGTCAAGAAAACCCAATTCTGGCTAAAGCTTCTGAGCACTCTTTGCACACTAATAAACGTGACGTGCAGGGTGAAATTTTGACCCCACTGTGTCATTAACTGAGCTGGTAATTTTAGCAGTATCAAGAGTTCATGACTAGCCTTATCATTTCTTATACCTGTGTCATATATGCATCTGGACACAACCTTTATCTTCATCTGCTAACTCCAAAAGGGGGAAAAAAAAAACCCTTCTGCTCTTGATTGTCCAGTGAAGTGAGGCAAACATGCTGCCACCTTAATGTTTTCCTTTTTTCTTGCTAATAGTTACTGAGGTTTGCCTTTCTTTAATTAGTAAATACAAGACTCTGATTGCCTCCATTTCTCCTGAATGGGATCTTTTAAGGATGCAAAATGGAATGAGCTGAAGAATAGAGAGGAACAAAATGGAAGTAGTGATCTTGGATCCATATATTGGGTCTAGAAGTTTGTCCATCCCTCTCCCTTCAAGTTATCTATGAGGACAATGCAGCTAAATATTACTATTGTAGGAGAAACAGGATTGGAATGAAAGCAAGGGATTGCTTTAATTTCCCTTGTGAATGAAATTTCTCAGTTGAAAGTAACTGATTTTCAGATAATACGTTCCATCTGAGAAGCATCAAATCAAGAACTTCAGGACTAACAAGGCTTCTGAATAATGCTGTCTAAGGTGAAATCTCTTCACCTCTCTCTTTGTTTGTGTTCTGCCAGGACAGTAATGTTCTGTATTGTAGCCTGTTTCATTTAATAAAATAGTGCCCGAATACTCTGTTTGTCCCCTGAACACAGAAGTAAGTGGAAAATATTTGGGTTTTGTTTCCTGTTAGAAAATACCACGTCATAGCTCCCTATTATTGCTGAAATATTAAATGACAGTTTAAAAAAATATAGGGTATGCAAGCCAGTTCTCCAGGACTGTTTTTCCTTGATAAGCAAATGGGATTTTACTGTAAGTTGCTGAATGCCTAATCCTTCCTATTGTGCATTATACTCTCTACGTTAGGGATGAAAAAGGAGAAGTGCATCCTGTTTGGATTTGGAATACAGATTGCAACGCTTCATTAGTAAAGCTCAGTAATGCTGATTATCTTAAATAGCTGTCATGGAATGGAGTATGTAGTCATCTAAATCACTGGTGCCAGATTCTGGGTTTGTTTTTTGTCGTCTTCCAGGCAATGTGGCTATATGCAACCTATTCCAACTGGAGAACCTTGTCAGCAGGTACTTGGATGAGGATTTATGCAGCATAAGGACATTATTTCAACAGTATTAGAACATAAATACCTCTTCTGCTCTGTTTTGGATTTATCCAGCTCCTCAGAAACTGAAACGTTTTTGCAGAAAAGAGCAGGGGCATAATCCTTTGGGCTGTAGTGGATGGCAGGATCCATTTTCCTTGCTGTTATTGGTTTAAGAAAGGAAGAGACAGCAGAGAAAAGGCAGGTAAAAAATACCACAAAAAATCAGGTATTTCATCTGGGTCTTCTTAGTGGCTTTTGGCTGGGAAAGCCTTGATTTAATCATGATTTTTGCATTGGTTTGTAGTCTTGACTTGTATTAAGAGATTTTCCTATTCTAACAATCTTTTTGCCTGCTGTTTTGTTCCGTCATCCCCATCAATTCTTCCCTTCCACCCCTCTCTAGTGTGCCTAGTTTAGGATCAGGATGTACACAATGCTGTATAGATGAGACAAAAGTAGGAAATAGTCAGCAAAGAAACAGCAAAATTGCTCCAATGTTTCAGTCAACGATAGCAGAAACAACGGCTCCCTGATAGATTGGATAGGGCAGAGAGAGAGCTTACAGTGGCAAAAAAAGGAGAAATTAATTTGATGGTGGAGGACATGTTCCCTTCCACCTTTTGAGGCTAGTGTCTGACATGTTGTAATCCCAGTTTGGTTGCATCTTACACTTCTGTACATCCACCCTTAGGCACAACAGAAATGTCAGCAGCAGGTTCTTAGTTTTGCTTGTTTCTGAAAGTGTGAGTGTGTGTCTCACCAAAATCTGGCATAGAAATACAGGATGCTTCATATGTGATTCTATGGAGATTTGTTTCCTCTTATGGCAGTTAAAAACTGTTCCTTTATAATGTTATAGAGAACAGTTTCAAATGTAGATAGTGACAAATTAAAGTATGTGCTGAATTCTGTTACTAGAATGCTTTTCCAGCTTAGAAAAGAGAGTTTGATATATGAATTGGGCCAAATTGTGCTTACTACTACAATAGCAAACTTTTCAGTTTTTAACCTTATCGCTGACATATTACACATCTTTTAGTAGTAGCTCTACACATAGAAAGATTAATATAATGAGAATCATGAAAGAATGGGAAATGTCCCTCAGAAGTGTCATAAATATATTTCAAACAGAGCTTCCATTCTTTCTGTGCGCAAAAAGTTTTTTGAATTTTGAATTTTTGTGAGATTTTTGTTTTCTAGGTATCTAGCTAATACTTTTGGTAATTTGTGCTGATAAAAGTAACTTTTTTAAAGCTTTGAAATCATAAAGCAGTAGCTAGTATACAGTATCCGATTTGAAATTTTAATATATCATGCTGTACTACAGTGCAGCCTAATTTTGTTTATAGCATTTGATTATCATGTCAATTTACATCCAGGGTAGAAGAAATTGGCTGGATATCAAGCAATAAATTTTAATAGGTTCACCATCTGCATCATTTGGTATGGCATTCAGTGATTTTTGTCCTGATGTGACAAACAAGTTATCGTTCTTTAGGCACTGCTGATCTTCACTGTTTTGCATGACTGAGCTAGCTGAGCATGTTGCTCAGTCCCTGATGTCTGATCTGCACATTATAACAACCTCTTAGAGGCAGACAAGACATGAAATACCCAAATGGCACAGGTATACTTCGCAAGAGCTACCATTTGCAAAATCTTTGCTATGTTCAGAAGCCTAGTGGTAGAAAAGAATGTCTGTCAAGAACTAATTGCCTGATCGCCATTCATTAGTAGTGCTCAGGGATTCAGACAGACTGAAAAACGTGGAGAGGTGATAGAAATTGTGCATCGTGATTGATAATCCTAAGTAAATGGTTTGGATTTTAGTGCATGCATCAGATTCTTGTCTGCATGCTTTAACAGTAGCAGTAACCACAGTTTATGATAGTTGAGTGAAGGGCACTCCTCGGTAGGGGAGTGTGGTCTGAAATCCCTGACGCATTGTAGGCTGCCAGACCCCAAAGCCAGGGTTTGCAAGGCAGTCACGGCAAACAACATCAGTACTGTCTGATGTTGTGTCTGTACCAGAGATCTTGAGAATCTCCCTGTGCAGGATGCTTTTTGTCTGTTGTGCACTTGTCCTGATCCTTTGGTCCATGCCTGTATGCCCCCTATGGTGCTGTGCTGGTTTTGACTAGGATAGAGTTAATTTTCTTCACAGTAGCTAGTATGGGGCTATAGTTTGGATTTGTGCTGGAAACAGTGTTGACAACACAGGGATGTTTTTCTTGTTGCTGAGCAGTGCTTACACAGAGTCAAGGCCTTTTCTGCCTCTCACACCACCCCACCAGCGAGCAGGCTGGGGGTGCACAAGAAGCTGGGAGGGGACACAGCTGGGACAGCTGACCCCAACTGACCAAAAGGATATTCCACACCATATGGCGTCATGCTCAGCATATAAAGCTGGGGGAAGAAGAAGGAAGTGGGGATGTTCGGAGTGGTGGAGTTTGTCTTCCCAAGTCACCGTTACGCATGATGGAGCCCTGCTTTCCTGGAGATGGCTGAACACCTGCCTGCCGATGGGAAGGAGTGAATGAATTCCTTGTTTTGCTTTCCTTGTGTGTGCGGCTTTTGCTTTACCTGTTAAACTGTCTTTATTCCAACCCACAAGTTTTTTCTCTTTTACCCTTCCGATTCCCTCCCCCATCCCAGCAGGGGGGAGTGAGCAAGTGGCTGTGTGGTGCTTAGTTGCCAGCTGGAGTTAAACCACAACAGGTGCTTACAGTATGTTGATGCAGTAGTTTCCCTCCTGCTCTAGATTTTTGGATGGCTTATGAGCCAGCTGCATGTTAAAGCCTTGGATAAAGCATGTCATGGGTACTATTAAGCAGTTAGAAAGCAGTTAGATGGTTTGCAGGCTTCCTTTGAGCTTACCACTGAAATGTGCACACTTCCACGCTGAGGTCTTGTGCTACAGCCTTCACCCTGTCCTGGGTCAACAGCAAAGTAGAATATGCTGCTCTGTGCCACATACTTGGAGAGTATCAGAGCCAGAGGAGAATAAATCTGTAAATCTCTAGTGTCGTTCACCAAAGGATTGAGGAAGACAAAGCGGGCAGTACAATCTGGACAAAACCAGCAACTGCATGCATTGCTCGGTATGAAGTTTCTGTTTCAGTTACCACTCATCTTACTACTACACCACCACCAAATTTTACCTGCATTGTCATGCAACAGAGACTTCCAAACTAGGTTTTTGTACTTTAAGTGATATGTAAGCCTCTTGAAATGTAATGAGTAATAGCAGTGTTATCCAGCAGTAAAAGAAAGAGTTGAGCAACTCCTGGCATAGGAGACATTCTATCCCTCGTGTTTATTCTTTCTCATCCTAAGACAAGTCAGAATTCAGTACACCCGAATAAAGAGATTGCACACAGCCTGCAAAGACTGACAAAGAATGTGCAGAAGAGCAACAGTTAATTAAGAACCATTATTTACAGTGTTCTCCTGCATTCAGAATGAACGATTTCTTTCATTTTATTGCTTTTATGTATAAAGAAACTCTATTTGTTTGACTATCATGGAAAAAAGAGGAAAAAAAGCAAGGGAAAATAACCAGATTGTGATAATATATTGAGGAAGGCTATAGGAATAATACAGAAAATGGAGAATTAACAAAATACATAACCTTGTTATGCTGAGAATTTGATGGTGTTTGCACAATATTTCAGATGAGAAAATTAGGGAAGGGAGGAAGATGAAAGGCAGACAGACCTTCATTGTCTATAAGCAGCCACATTTCTGTTTAAATACCGCAGTGGAAGCTTAAGTGACTAGCATGGAATAGAGCAAGCAGTCCAAGTGCACTATAATCCCTGAGGTTTTTTTGCCAATATCAACTGGTGGAAGAGGGAGAATCAGCATCTTTTATCACTTTATTTTCAAACTATGGCTATCTACTGCCCATGCCCAGCTGTCATCTTGCAGCTTTCCTTTGCTTGCTGTCAGAGGTGGAGTGGATGGACTCCTGGAAAAATTTTCAATCATTACATAGCCCGAACTGTAAATCTATGTTTATCCAGATTTAAGCAACTGATTTCTTTTAGATAATCCAACACTGCAAACACAGATAATATATGTTTACAAGTCATACAATTATCTATAGTGCCTTTCTTTGTTCTTAAATAGACACTTCTAAATTCCAGCCAAGATGCAGTGAAAGGGTTAGTTTTTGATCTTGTAGCTCTGAAGGGAGCCGAGTGCAAAGAATTTCACATGATTAATGCTGATGAATAATTTCTTCATGTTAATAGAGAATAATAAAAACATGACTCATTCTCCTAATAAAGATTTTTTTTTTTTTTTAGAGTGGCATAGATATATGCTAACATCAAAGGAATCTGCCACAAGTTAATTTTACTTACCAGGATCAGTGTTTTGTTTCACGTAGGCACACAAGGAGGTGATACCCTTTTTTTTTTTCAATAAGATGAAAAATCAAACCTCATTTAAACCTTTTTCATTCACAATCTGATATCATTATATGAAGAGCCAAATTCTGCCAGTAGGTTACACCTATGAGCTTTTCATGAGGTATAGAGCTCTTGTAGATCCTTCATAGAATGCATACATTCCACTGTCATCACAACACCTTGATTTCAAGTTCCTGATAATTAAACCAGTTGAATGAACCTGGTCCTATTAATGCCAAAAATCTAGCAAAGGGATTGAATTATTTGCTAGATTTAAGCTTCTAATCTTTCATTTTCTCCCCTGCTTTTTTATACTGTGCCCAAAAGCTATATTATCAGTAATTACTGTCATTTGCTGTGAGAGACAGGGAAGGGGAGCAGATAAAATCTAGCATGGACATGGCAACAATGTCTTCTCATTATGCTGATGACTGTCATTCAGTTTCTCAGTTGCATGTTCTCCTTGCTTTCACCTTAACTCCTTTGGTTCAATTTTGAAATAAGCCAGAAATGAAGGAGATGTATTTTAAAACTGAGTTTTTGTTTATTCAACATCATGTTTTGGGTTAAATCTTTTTAGTTCGGCTACTAAAGATGATTTGGGGAATCTTGTGCAAGCTGCTAAATTGTAAAGAATTGTTGCCTTTAAACACATTCTGTATTGTGGTAACCTACAGGAGAACCAGCCGTACCCTTTCTTCCTATTGTGCTAGGTATAAAACAAAAACCTGTCTAATGAGCTTACAAATGCTAAACAAAAATTCCTCACGAGCAGGACATAAACTGGTTTCTGAGTCCATGAGAGCAGGACTGGAAACATTTAATTGTACTATTAAGGAGAGTATCATGATATTTTGTTATTTTAGCGTGTATGAGAGAAAGGTCTTAATCACAGGTGCTTCAGGAATGCTATATATCTGTAATGCTTGTAGAAAGAGGGAAATTATAGTTTGTACTCCAAAAATGGCTCATGTTTGTCAGGCTATGACTTTTTTTTTTTAAGATTGTTACTTACATTAACTGAACAAACAACGCTAATCAGTTTTGGCTTCTGGATTCTGCATAAAATACGCCAGGCATAGACACCTTACTAGTGCTGACTTTAAGTACTTTTTTTTTCACTTTTGAAAAGTAATTGTTACTACTGGCACTGCTTCCCTGGGGCCAGGCTCCTGCATTTAAATTACTGACTTGTCTAACTCTTCATGGCAAAGATGCTGTCAGGCAGGCAATATTAGCACTTCAATTGCTGAGTACCCATCTGATACCATTGTTTTTCTAGAGATTGGAAAGTTTAGCTATGTTTCTCATGTAAATAAGGTCTTATGGGCATGTTCTCCCAAATTAAAGAAATGTTTTCCTATTTTCAAGATGGGATTATTGCTTACATCTTTGAAATCCATCCCATACTATGATAAGGAATAGTGTAAGAGAATGGCAATCTTACTTCATGACGTTTTTCTTCATCTAATCTGAGAACATTTTTACATGAGTATTTCACATACACATGCTTCTTCCCATCTAAGGTGTATTTTTGATAAGGAATTTTTAGTTTCTTGCAGCAGGTGTGCTGACACAAAAAATTCCAGAAGACGATACTCTCTTATTTCTGTAGAGGGTATTCTCACCTTCTACAAGTATTAACAAACTCCATCTTTCAACAACCCCATGGAATAAGCAAAAAAATATAAAAATTAATACAGTGATCATTGCAAGAGTATTGTAACTTACACCTCATCTTGCTTCTCTTCTGTATCTGTGCTTTATGTCTTTCCTTAGACTCTACAAAAAAAAAAATGCTCAGAGGTTTCTACTTATCAGAATAAGCAATGACATCTATTTGCCAGTCAGCTGCTGCATACTGTGATTAAGAGAAAATGCTCATTTTTCATAAGGATGTTGATTATTCCCCAACTTTAGCTCAAATGACTAGCTGCTGATTATATTCTAATGTGTTAAAATGCTTTTTTCCAAGATTTCTCTATTTAGAGAGAGTGTCTAGGAGGGGGAAAAAAGCCAATATGTCTTTTATAAAACAGCAATGAGTTGTCATTCTGTGCAAAGACTCCAGTGGGAGTTCTTCAGCATTAAGTGGTGATTCTTCTCAACATAACTTGGTCCTGTCATAATTTGCTGCATTACTCTGTTTGCACTGATGACTTTTTGCAATGTGTCTAGAAGAGAAGAAAAATGTAATTGTATAATATAAGAGACTACCATCAGTTTGAAATGCTGATGAATGGTGCATGTAAACATGCACTTGTAAAAGGTAAAAGACTAGTGAAATAGTAACTAACGCAATAATGGTTTCAGAAGGGTTGTAAAGGTTCTTGCTGAAAGTAAACAATGTCTGGTGAAACACAAGTTTATAGTCTTATGGTCAAAGTGAAACTGGTGGCTTTCCATTAATTTCCCTGCTCAGTTCAACAATACCTAATCTTTGAAAACTTAATGGAGAAAGATTCTGATTTACAGAATCCCCCTCAAAACTGAGAAGCAATGTTAAGTGCCACACTGAGGTAAACACATAATTTCCCGTAACAAGCATACATAGGATTGTTCATCCTTGTTGAGAAAAATAAGTCTTCCACGGATCTCCACCAAAATTTATTTTGATGACTTGCATCAAAAATGCTGATTAACACGGGTACTTCTTGTTCTGTTTAGTTGAATGAAATGTTCTTACTCTTTTCTAGCTCTGCAAAAACAGGTAAAAGAAACCAAGTGAACCAAGTTAGTGGCTCAAAACTTTGTGAAAACAAAAACTAAAGTAACCATCTTCAAGATATTGCATAGGGGAAGAGGGGGAGAAAGATGATGCAGGATCAAAATTCACATTGCAACTTCTATAATAGAGCTGAGCTGCAAGTGCAGTGCTGACTTTCTGAGATGGGCAGATAGATCTGCATCTGTCATTCTCTCTTAGGCTAGAGGAATTCCATCCTACAACATGGTCCAAACAACATCTCTGTTCAATATTTTTATCAGAATAAGTATGTCCATTCAAAACGTTAGGAGTTTCTTGCTTGTTAGTTTTTGGTTTTGTGTTTCTTCAACGAGATGGCAACTGAAAGGGAGGAGCTGTTTTGTTTCTTGTGTTCAAGAAGTCTCTCAGTGAAAAGGTTTTGCGAAGAATAGAATCAGGTCAAGAAGCTAGCACATGATTATTATAAGACCTTCCAATAAGGTGTTCCTTCATCTGAGAGATGCTAAAGTAGAACTAAATGAATCCCTATTTGCTGTAGTTGGGGGAAGTTTGGGAGTCAGGAGAGTATTTGGGGCTTTTTATCCTTTTGATAGGCCGGAAATGAACAATATCTGCCAGCCAAATGAAAACAGAAGGACTAAAGTCTAATGTCGGCAGCTCGAAAGGACCTCTGCACTTCAGAAACAATGGTTGTTTTGTATACCTTGTGATAAAGGGAAAAAAATGCAACTTGAGACAAATGAAATTTGAAACTTTCAGCCTACCTATCCTGAAAACTTCCAAGCCTAGCACAACGTTCCTTTTGAGTCTACTGCTATGGTTTAAAGCCTGTCCTGTGTTTCAGGATGAGTGATTCATTACATATTATCTCTTAATCTTGGGAAGAGTTTGGGTATGACAGGAAGTGAGAGAGGAGTGGTTTTGGTCATCTTGGTTTGACAGATTTGAAAATGGAGTCGATATTGAGGCAGATCATCAAAATAAAGACAGTAGAGCACTTCAGGCAGCTCTGTGATGTTCAGTGTGGTTACAAACTTTTGGAAAAGTCCTAAAACCAATAAAAAGCCACAGAAAATTAAAAACTCAAGGGACCGCTGATGGAAGTGATGAAATCACTGTTTTGGAAATACCTCTTAAAATCTCCTTGTGATGTCTGTTTCCAGTAAATGATTACTACTTAACTTTCAATGGTTGGAGGAAATTTTTTCTGCTTTTATTGTAATAGCTCTGTACCCATTCCAAAATGGCAGGCAATAAGTCCAAGCGCTCTGAAGGTGAGGGATCCTGATTTGTCTGGCTATAGTACCAGCTATAGAGCTCTAGTGAATCAAGCTGTTAAGAGCTCATTCTTCTAGTTCTATAGGTTTCTGGTTTGAGAGATCAGAGTCACCATTTGATTTTAGAATTTTATTGGGAATATCACAGATATTACGTCAGTGTAATGCCTCCATGGTATCCTTAAATATGTCATGAAAACCCTTCAGCAATGGTATCACACACAATGATAGAACAAAATCAATTAAATTAAAGCATTGGTGAACAGTGTTTCCATGTGTTTGTTTCCAAATATGCATTTCCCTTAGGAAATTGTGTATGGCTGAAAGGTGCTTAATTCCACAAAAATATTTATCTGGGCAACAACTGGAACATTATACTGAAACTTGTTGCAGGTGACTGAAATAATGGTAAGGCATGAATGTTGAGACAGTATCTTTTTTTTTTTTTAGCAGTCATAAACAATACATATGGGCAGTGGAGGTTACAGGAAAACAGTGAGCCAGAAAATCATTGGTATACTATGGATGGGATAAAATGCTGTCTGTTTCCTTGTATGAAACAAATTTGCTGTGTGCCATAACAATGTAACTGAACACTTTTCCATGATCCATTTAAAATCTTGGACAAGACATAATGGATAAAAAGAAAACAAGAATTATTTAGAATGAATTTCATTTAAGGAAATCTGGCTGGATATGCTACCTCTTTTTCTCCAACTATGAAGTTACGGGTTTTTTTTAAAAAAAAAGTATAACAGACCGTCTGATCAATAAATTGCAATCAATGGCAATGCCTAATTATCTCCTTAGGAGGTTTGAAGAGAAAGTGATGGATGAAGTATGCTTTTCTCTCAGCATGAGAGGAGCTGGCTAGAACAGCTTCATAGCTTAAAAAAAATAAACAAACATTTGATATAAATGAGGAAAGGAGCAAAGTCTTAAATAACTAGTATGCATCTGATTTTTTTTGTTTAAATCAGGTAAAGCCAAGAGCATGATGTTTGTGTGCAGATAATTGAAACAGTGGTTTAGAGATAAATGTCTTTAAAATTCTCTCAAAATCCCAGTAGAGATTATATTTCTGCACAATATCAGAGGGGAAAAAATTGTGAAGTATTAGGGGTTCTTGTTAGATGTTTGACATATGCGGTAAGTGGTTTATAGTTCCCAGTGGTATAGATGGAACTGTTAAAGGAGTCTAAGCTCATAGACCAAGGGAAAATGTCAACAGGTTTTTAAGGTCACTGTATGCTTATCCTATAGGAAAAAATTCTTGAAATTCATCCCCTTTTATTAAATACAACTGGTTTTATCAAGGCTTTCTCTCCTTTTTTCTCCCTCCCAACATACCAAAAGGGAATTTCTGAGCTTGAAAATAAAACCCCACCTTAGCTTTTCCTCTGTGGTTTAAGTTGACCTGTTTAATTTTGCTTCTTCTAGTAGCTTAAGAGTAGACACATGGCCAGTTCTCTTTTGATTCTGACTCTCATTTGCAAATGGACAAAATGGGAAGTGTCTGAAAAAGTTACTTAGCATAGCAGTCTATGTAGCCATTTCTGAAGGCTGCTGTTGAATGGGATGTGTCTTGTCAGGTTTCTGTATGAGGAAGAGTTCAGTAAGATACAACACTTTGGTCTGGAAAAGAAAGGACTAAGAAGTTTACAAAATCATAAGAAAAATCAGGGATGCAAGAATAAGGGGGTATCAAATGAAAGTGAAAGGAGCTAAGTTCAAAACAAAAGGAGATAGTTTTTCACACAGTGAATAATTGACCCATGGAACTCCTTGCCAAGGATGTTGAGGTTGCTGAAGTTTAAATTAACTTGATGGAGGGACTAGACAGATCAACAGGAGAGATCTATTGAAGACTGGGGGGAGAGGGATAGGAAGAGAAGGTGCTGAAAATAGCTAGAAGCTATAGGAGGAGAATCATGCTGGCCCTGCCTTACTATTGTACTGCCACTGTTGGAGACAACATACTGCGCTAGAGGGACCTTCTGTCTTTGTGTGCCTGTTCTTATTTACTCCTTAGCTTTTGGTGCATAAGTTGGCATAAACCATAAACGGTATCAGAACATGCTAATACCCTTGGCTGGTAAATGTAATAGATGTTCAAGGAGTACACAGGAGCATACAAGGCATTCCTTCTCTAGAGATAACAACTCACCAGGGAGAGGCTGGATGGACAGCTGTAAACATTATGGCTAATTCCACTGGCCAATGTGAGTCTCGGACCTCACCTGAGAAATGGTAAATTCTGATGCTGTCAGTGATCAGGAGAACATATTCTGTTATGTTATATCTGGAAACATCAAAGCTAGGACAGGTATTCAGAGAAAAATCTAGCTGGACTTTCTCTTTAATGTCTCCCTTGAAACCTAAAGACAATATTTTTCATGAATATTCTTAAGTGTTTGTAGAAATAAACAAAACCAGATCATCTTGAAAGACTGAAAGCTAGTAAGGCTTTTTACTCTTTTGGTTGTCTTCATTCACAAATCTCAAAATACTGTAGAAAAATAAGTATTCGTTAGCTTTTCACTCTAACATATGAGCTAACTAATCCACAAAAAATTCTCACTCAGTGTGCAACTTATTTTGTCATTCAGAGAAAACAGGTCACTAGACTATGAACTATTTAAAATACTTTATTTAATGTTATAGATGCATTTTTTTTAATCTCTCATGTGCATGCACACATACACAAAGACTACTAGTCTGCATGTCTATTCTGTAGCAGGCAGCTCTTTGGTAATTTGCTGATGAAAAGATAGTAATTGGCAGGTCTTAATTAACTGGCAAGAGCTTCCCTGTTGATTTCAGTTGTAATCTCTGTTAGCCATTAGAGGAAACACTATCAGCTAGACAGGCACAGCATATATGCCACATGATAAGGACTAGTTCACAAACCATCATCATATTTCTGCTGCTGACTATACTGTGGTGATTCTCCTCCGAACATAAGAAGCCTGGCATAATCGATAGAGAGTTTTATGTACTCCGTTTTGCTCAAGAATGAGGAAACAAAGTGATTCCTGTTAGAAAAGGACCTGGGGGTGCTGGTTGACAGCCAGCTGAACATGAGCCAGCAGTGTGCCCAGGCGGCCAAGAAGGCCAATGGCATCCTGGCCTGTATCAGAAATAGTGTGGCCAGCAGGAGCAGGGAAGTGATCGTGCCCCTGTACTCAGCCCTGGTGAGGCCGCACCTCGAATCCTGTGTTCAGTTTTGGGCCCCTCACTACAAGAAGGACGTCGAGGTGCTGGAGCGTGTCCAGAGAAGGGCAACAAAGCTGGTGAAGGGTCTGGAGCACAAGCCCTGTGAGGAGCGGCTGAGGGAACTGGGGTTGTTTAGCCTGGAGAAAAGGAGGCTGAGGGGAGACCTCATCACTCTCTACAACTACCTGAAAGGAGGTTGTAGTGAGGTGGGTGTTGGTCTCTTCTCCCAAGTAACTGGTGAAAGGACGAGAGGAAATGGCCTCAAGTTGCACCAGGGGAGGTTTAGATTGGATGTAAGGAAAAATTTCTTTACTGAAAGAGTAGTTAAACATTGGAACAGGCTGCCCAGGGAAGCGGTTGAGTCACCATCCCTGGAAGTATTTAAAAGACGGGTAGATGAGG
>NW_008824283.1:3145624-3150205 GCF_000699105.1 Pygoscelis adeliae | reverse complement strand
GAGCAACAGTCACGCACGCAAGCAAAGCAAAACAAAGGAATTAATTCACTACTTCCCATGGGCAGGCAGGTGTTCAGCCATCTCCAGGAAAGCAGGGCTCCCTCACACGTAATGGTGACTTGGGAAGACAAACGCCATCTCTCCAAATGTCCCCCCCTTCCTTCTTCTTCCCCCAGCTTTATATACTGAGCATGACATCACATGGTGTGGAATATCCCTTTGGTCAGTTTGGGTCAGCTGTCCTGGCTGTGTCCCCTCCCGGCTTCTTGTGCACCTCCAGCCTTCTCAGTCGGTAGAGCATGGGAAGCTGAAGAGTCCTTAACTTGTGTAAGCATTACCTAGCAACAACTAAAACATCGGTGTGTTATCAACATTGTTCTCACCCTAAATCCAAAACACAGCACTGTACCAGCTACTAGGAATGAAATTAACTCTATCCCTGCTGAAACCAGGACAGCTCCACATGCTCTTCTGTTTTCCCATTCTATTATATTTATGATGTCCATTGACCTTCCAGTGTCCCTGTTGTGGAGCAGGAAAAACTGTGTGTCACTGGAAAGAAATAGTGCATAGGAAGACAATGAGACAAAAAAAAGCATGGGATCTGTGGAGGAAACCCTGTTCACTAGCTTGCTGGAGTGCGGTGAGGGTGTCAATAAACAGTGCAGTTAAAGAGGATCCTGACTGCATAATATATTTGGGTTTTAGAAAGTCATCCTGACTGCATAATATATTTGGGGTTTAGAAAGTCTGACAAACACCAAAGTTTATTAAATAAATCATGACAATATTGGATTAGATTAAATGTTCTTTTATGTATTGGAAAGCTGGTTAAAGGACAGGAATTAATGGATGGGACAAAATGGTCATCTCTCTTGATGGAAAAGAGTCAAAAGGCAGGGTAGGGGGTCCAGAAAAAGCAGCAAAATTCTGAGCGCAGTCAGAGAGAGAGAAATGGGAACAGAAGAGAAGGCAACATTTTGTGACTAAATGAAACCTTGGTGTGCCCAGCTGTTTTGTTTTCTGCATCTCAAGAAAGATGTGATGGAGTTAGAAAAGGTGCAGAGAATGGCAACCGAAATGACTAAGATGTGGACACTGTCTTATAAGGGGACTAAAAAAAGGTGGGACTCTTCAGTCTGGAGAAGAAAAGGCTAAAGTATAGTGGAATGACCAAGGTTTACAAAATCATGGTGATAAAGTGAATGAAAAACTGGTGTTCACTAAATCCCTCAGTGCTGGAACTAACAGGTACTGGCTGACACTGGTGGGAGGTTGATTTAAAACAAAGGATGTACCTTTCTATTAAGATGGTTATGAACTTCTGAAATTTGTTGCCATAGGAGGTTGAGGTGACAGATGGACAGTATCAGCAAGTAGTAGAAGGAATTAGACAAATTCCTTTTGTAAAAGGAGTAAATTAGTGATTACTAGCAGTGAGGTATGTTCTAGGATCACTAATGCAGCATGTGTGGATGCAAAGGAACAACAAGGCCAGTGGACTGTAGAAAAGGGCAAAGCTTTTTTGTTCTCCTTAATAGTGTCTGGTATGCCACTATCCAGAGCAGAATACAAGGCTTGACTGAGTAATGTCTTACTCAATAATGCATTCCTTATGTTCTTATAGAAGAGAATGTGTTTTAATTTCTCATAAGAGAAGGTAACTGTGAACCATGAGAGCTTTCTTGCCTAGTTAACTTTGGATGAGAACATATATTTTGACACGTTCTCCTTTACAGCAGAGCCTGAGAATTGGATCTGTTTCAGATTGTATCCTTTCACTTCAAGTAACTTATCTCCTCACTTCAAAATTCTAATGAGTACACCCTGAATTTTTTGATTCTGTAACATTCTTGAAGTCCACGAGAGTCCCTGGTGATTCTGCAATTTTTTACAGCAAGCTGAATACTTCTGGCACTTTTAGTCCATACCTATCTCTGGAGATCAAAACTCACATTTAAAATGTAATGGATTATGCTTTTTCATCCGAATTGGGGTTCTCAAGCCTGCGTAAATAAGACCCCCATGCCCTGCATCCAGTGCTAGCAGAAGATGCTGAAGTGCCATTATATGAGGCAAGACATGCTGATAAAAACCCAAGACAACAATAAGCCAACCTAGGTTTCAAAAAAAGTCTTATTTCAAGGGAGTAAAGATGCTAATCATTATTTACCCTGAGCAGATGGAGCACATAAATTGCTTTTGCTGTTTCCCAGGCACAAACAGAAGTTAAAAAATACTAAAACCCCCAGAGTCATAGATAGAAAGCTAATAATGACAAGAGATAAAAATTTTCCTTACAGGTTCCTGAAAACTGTCAGATTCTGAATTGCCTGTCAGTTTCTCACCATTTGAAAAGTTTTTGCGTTTTGAAAACAACTCCTCCCTGAGCATTTCTCATTTGCTCAGAGACCAACCATTTAAACTTCTAGCCATTCATCAGGAGGTGTGCCATGTGTCACTTTATGAATGCCCAAGTATGCTTATTAGTAACAAAAAAAATGCCTTGTGTAAGGTTCTGTTAACAGATTATTTTTGTTTTCCCTGATACCACTCACTGCGTTATCTTGCCAGACCCGCTTTATGCTCTTTTTGATAAGCTTCCCATTCAGGACACACAAAGGGTCCTGGAAATCTATATATGTTGCTTACCTTGCTGCTTTTCCTGCCCCATTCTCTATCTCTTCCCAGAGGCTCCCTTTAAGCCTTCTCCCTTACCCCTACACCCCCTTTTTAATCCAAAGCCTTGAAGGGCAAAATATTCCAGCTAAAGAATCAATGGCTCTGCCCAGTTGTCATCTAATTCTTCTGTTCTCCTAGCAGTGCTGTCCTCTGCTACAAGGTCAAGCATCTCCCAACTACTCTGCTGGCTTGTAGTGAGAGGGAAGGGAGACAGAGTGATTGTGAAGAAGGCTTCCTGGAAATAACTGCTCAATAAATTTAACAAAGTGCTAAATTTAGGGGGGGGGGGGGGGGGGGGGGGGGGGCATTGATTGGATTTTATTTCTTCCTCTTAATAAAGACGACAGTAGGTTTGAGCTTTTTTTTTTTTTTTTTTTTTTTTTTTCCCCTACATAGCTTTGCATTTAGTTTGGGCCAAAACTACTTTTTTTTAGAATTTGCCAGCATTGCTGTAGGCTTTACTTCTTTCAAGGGAAGGGAACAAAGCTCTTCCACTTAGATACATTTTTGTGTATTAATCTGGGGAGGCATAGTCTAAGTGGGGAATTCAGCTGAGTCTCTAGATTCAGGAGCTGTTTGCTGTTTGTCCTCAATTTTTTTCTCACAGAAGAAGATGGTACATGATTTTCCAATGATTCTAAGTCTACATTTCTTTTTGTGTCCTCCCTTTGGACACTTTTTCTCCCAATATCCATTGCCCACCAATACCTTTCATTCCCAGTCCCTTGGATGCTTCCTTGCCTCTTCCCTGATGTAGGGAGTGAGGAAGGAACACAAAAAATTCATGCAGTAGGGATTTTCTTCTTGTTTTTTTCTAAAAACTTGAAAAAAGCTAGTGGCTGCAGTTTTAGGAATATTTGTGTGAGGACTAGTCTGCACACAAAAAGCAGAGGGAACAGATTCTGCTTCCATGAGCTGGACTTGTGCTGGCAATGCAGGGCAGAAGGGACAGGAAGGCAGAATTGTCATGCTTTTTCTCTTTTAGTTTTTCTTTCTTTTTAAACTTCCTGAATAGTCATAAACTGTATGAAAATGCATACAAAACCAGAAGTATTGTAGAAAGTTATAGTACACAAACTCACATTAGAATAAAAATCACTGTTCAGTGTTAAAATTTCTATATCTTGAGGAAGTCTGTCTCATGGCCAGTGTAAATAAGAAGTCACAAATTTATTTCACTTTGAACATGTTTCCACATGGTATGTTTTTTCTTCTCTCTCATCTCTAACTATGAAAAACTTGTTTGGAAAGAAAAAGTTAACTAGAAAAAGAAGCAGAACAATGTATGCTTCTGTCAAACTAATGATCTCAGCAATCTGGGACTGTGTAGTGTACTGTCTTCTGTCAGGCACACAAACAATGCATCTTAAGGAAAACTCAGAAATGTTTTAACGTCACAATTTTCAGATTATCAATACTGGCCATTTAAGCTTAAAACAAATATTTGTGTGCACTTACAGAATTATGTATTCTGAGTGCTACTAAAACGAATGTCAGCTTTTAGTTACTCATTTACATATTTCGCTTTGTATTTCATTTTTGTATAATATTTTTTTGTTTTGCCTGTTTTTCTAATGGTAGTGTATGCTTTCCGGTTTTTAGAGGATACTAATTGTGAAATAAACTATGGTTTTGATACGTTCGTTTTTACTCTGCCAGAATTTGGAAACACATTTATAAACATCTAAGCAGACATTAGGAATTCTTGGAAAGAAAACAAACAATTCATAGCTTTCCACAGAGTACTTGTCATAAAATATGAGAAATAAAAACAGAAGAAAAGGGCATGTGCATCGATCCTAATTTCAAATAAACTTATAAGAGATATAGGTTGATGTAAAAACTACATTCAAAGTGTTTCTAGCCAAATTAAATACCAATAAATTAGATGTTAATGAG
>NW_008824283.1:3133083-3145586 GCF_000699105.1 Pygoscelis adeliae | reverse complement strand
GATGAAGATATGAAATAAAAATATGAACAGAGGAGAAAAAAGCAAAATTTTAGTGAGATCCTGGGAAACAAGTAAAAGAGGAGAGGGTACTGAGGAGATAGTATAAATTTTGACAGAAAAAAATAAGTGGAAATCTTTTTTTTTTTCTTCAATTCCACAAAAAGAAAGAAAATAGAATTTACCAGACACTAAAACTAATAATGGACTTTTTTAAAGATAGATGATTGTAATGAAAGGGCCCAAATGAGAGGCAAATGAGAGTCAGTGGCTTTTCACAGGCACTGGTGTAACTGAGCTGGACTATGCAGCATTTGGTGTTCCAAGTATGAGAGACAATGGCTTGAAAAGAGATGGAACGGGACAGATTCACACTGAGCAGAGGAAAAACAGACTTTACGGACTTGTGAGTAATGAACTGCATTGAGGATGTTTAGGATGAGTACAATGAATTGTCAGTGACTCTACGTTATGATGGATGTGACTATTATCCTAGCCAGTTTAGACAGGAGTAAAAGCTTGCTGATGCCTTGCAATGCTAGAGAGCTAAGAGCCATGAAAACAGACAGTAACGCTCAGGATTGTGTGGGACTCTGAAAAATTATGGCAGAAGATATTAAATGATCATTTAATACGCTGAAGAGATCGTTAAAAAGCAATAGAGATGCTAAATAGAACTTGGATTTCTGCCTCTCCCCTCTCTCCCATACTCTGAAATGACAGGAGGCTTTTAAGGCCAGAAATCATGATGAATAGACATTTTTATAGATACTTTTACAAAGGTGTTTAAAGAAATAGATCTTCTCTATTCTAGTAACATGAGCTACTTTACATCTACCCACACCTCAAAACTGTGATTAACCCTGCACCACCCCGAACATCATCTTTGTTCCAACTGCCCACGCTTACTGCAGAATGTAGGATGGTGTTTGGGTTTGTTTTTTTTTTTTAAAAAAGGCAGAAAAAGCATAAAGAAGGATAGTGGCATAAACTGTCATAACCTGTTGAAAAGGTTGACTCTGAACCGAAAATACAGACAGCTCCTCTGCCATCTGTTATACCTGGAGATATCTGGCATATAGCTACAGCAGCGTCAGGTGGAAAAACTACAGGAGGCATTCTAAGGTCATAGATATGATAAAAACAGAACAAAAGGATGCTGTGTAGGTGTTAGATGCCAAAATGGTTTCCTGATAAATACTGGTTTGATGGAGGAGAAGTAAAGGAACTCCCATAATGCTAAAAGGAAATACGAATAGTTCTGAATAACCACAGAGGGGATAAGAAGGAAAAGTGAACTTAAGCCTCTGATGTGGCCCAGGGACAGCTGCCAGTTGCGTGTATGTTGACAAGTGATGAAGTTGACTCCTGCAATATAGACTGATAGTTTTAAACACCTTCTAGGAGGCATTTGTAGGAATTTTAAGGTCTACGAATCTCTGGGGGCTTGGGCTTGGCATCTACTCATCAATGACACAGCCACAGCCCTGAGAGAGATTTGTCATCCTACCAATTAATTTAGCCACAAGACTGCGTGTTTCATCTTTGTGTCAGAACACAAAATGGGGGAA
This sequence comes from Pygoscelis adeliae, assembly GCF_000699105.1. Lineage (NCBI taxonomy): Eukaryota > Metazoa > Chordata > Aves > Sphenisciformes > Spheniscidae > Pygoscelis > Pygoscelis adeliae. Next base: position 3,144,018 of record NW_008824283.1, on the reverse strand, counting down.
AAAGTATTGCAAAGCAGACCTCGAAAAGAGAGAAGATGGCAAGAGGGAGAGATTCATTTAGTTGAGTATTTTATGACTAGTAATTACATTTTAAAAGCCAAAGAATATGCACACTTTATGGTCTCTATGATTGGAGAGGGTATGAAAGTATTTGGAATTTGACTTGATGAGTTTAATTTCTAAATGCAAATCTGTAGTGGTAAAAGCTATCAAATTAGAATAAGGTCAGCTGGGCTCCACTAATTCACACCAACTGCGAACCACATCCAAATTAGTTTTGATCAGTTGTGAACCTGGATCAAAGCTCATTTTACTGACAGAAATCTCTGTCTATGGAGAGGACCCACAAGTCAGCAACAGAAAGGTAGGAAGAAAACTCATTTGTAAAGACTTATTTTGTTCATTTTGACCTAGCTATGGCATAATTCAAGGAACCTGGGCTTACTCCTGCTACCATGTATGTCAGGAAAATACCCAAGAAGATTTAATGCATGATTCTGGAGCGTTCGTTCCAGTTTCCCTGGGCTGGTAGTTAACTTTTGCGTCACCAGAAAATGTAAAAGCAGTATCTACTGTTATACTAAAGACAAATAGTACTTAGAGGCTGGGTTTCTGACAGGAAGGAAATCCATGGACAGTAGTGTGAAGGACTTGATTATCTTTAGAACAGCTTTTGACTCTCTCTCTATCTGTTATGTTTTGGAAGGCAATTGCTATCTAACAAGGATTTTATGAAAATACCTCCTTAGGAGGTAACTAGGAATATAAAGCTGTAGCACTCCATATTTATCAACATCACTGCCCTAATATCCTTTTGTTATTTTACAAGATATATCAGAGAAAACTCCAGTATTCCACTATCCTCCCTTTCACCTATAATGGTTAAGGAGTTCAGTGCAGAAGCAATAGATCATCAGTACAGGAAATTCCTAAGGTGCTGATGGATAAAACTGGACAAATGTTATTTTAGTAATCAAGTGGTCTTCCTCAGTTTGCTACAATTTTTTTCATTATACCATAGATAATTTCAAAATATTTTTTTCTGGAACTGATCTTTTTCTTAAATATATCAGTTTGTTGTTTGTATGTTGTACTTTGTAGGTTTAGAAACTCTGGAAAATACACTATTCTGTTCTAATCTTGAGCACTTAAGTAATTAAGTAAGTTGCTAAATTAATGGTAAAGTTTGTTTCTGTAAAATACATGTTACCCGATTATTGTTCTATTTGAAATCAGTTGACTATTTCATATGAATACTGGCACGAATATAAAAATATGCATTCAGATACCCTTACTGGCAACAAAAACTGGTGGGGCTGTTTCTTGTGGAAAAAAAATCTGTAAGACCTAAAAATTGATTTTGCATTTCTGCAAAATATTTGTAGCTCAAGAACGAGACAGGTGAGAATTCCTACCATTTCTAGTTGTTCATATTCTGATTTGTTTAGATCGCATCTGTGCTCCCTTTTGTTCTGTGTAATGAAACTTGTATCTTTTTATATAAATCTAAAAATACTGTGTGGTGTTATCTGAACTAGCTCTTATCCTACTTAGGCACTGATTTCACTTAAGGAGAAGCATGTATTGTTCTTTCTAAACTCTCTTGATGACAGCGGTCAAATCCAGAGTTTTGGGAGGGTTGTCTAATGTTTTGGATGGGCTTGCTAGTGCTGAAGGTGTACTGATTTGCAATCCAGCAATGACCCTATCAGATTTCTGCAGACATTTTCAGCTATGGCTTAATGGTCATAACAGTATACTAGCAACAGGGGGACATGTGTTAATTTTACATTCATTTGACGCTGTTGGAAATGGTTTATTATGTAATTAAGGATAAATGCACCACACTGAAATAAATATCTTTGTATTGACATCAGTGAGTCAGCTGGAACTCTACCCTCGATGCTCTGCTAATATTCTGTATAAGGAAGCTTGTTCAGATAAGTGTTCATCTTATCTCAGGCATCATCTAAGTGTTGTGTGAGCAAGAAATTACTTACCCTCCTCTTCTGGGGTTCCAAAAAGCTGCTATTTCTTGTTCTCATTGATTAGGGCTAGGAGGAAGTCTTGGCATTACTGCCCTGAATGGAAACAGTGACAGAAGGAAATAAAAGCAGTTGCTTCAGCTTGCAGACTGAAAGGATTTAGACAAGATTCATCTAAAAGTCCAAACTGCAATAATCAAAAAGGAACCTCTGAACTTTTCACTCATAGATGCTAAATATGCTTGTACACTTGGACATTAAAGACAGCTGCTCCAAATGTAAGAGAGGCTATCTAGTACTTTTGCTTCATCACCTTCTTCTATACTCAACTTACTTTTTTACCACATGCAGAAAAAGAAAATCCCTGAAGTGCTTTTCATAAAAGAGGGCCAGACAAAACAGATCACAATTGTAGTGCAAATAGTGTTTATTTAATTTGATTTACCCTCATTGTCTATTTTCTTTTACAATCTCATTTCCATCTGGAAGGCTGGGAAGGCAGCTGGCTTCCCAGCAGACACCAACTCCACAATTAGGTAGCTGGCAGGCAGCTATTGCTTTCCTGTTTGTGGAGACTGTCTGCCTTGCTGGACCTCATGGCACGCTTGCCCACTATAATCCATTTGCACTGGGAACCTGGCTGCACCTATTGGCCCTCGGTCAGGAACATAAAGGGTTCAATTGGCTCTGTAACAGCAATGACATTGTATACAACCAGGCATTAGAAAACACATGGACTATAATGATTTGAAGCCAGTTTGCTGGGTTACCTGTACTCTTCATTTACCTCAGAAGGAAATATGTTGGGTATTTCTTTGGGGTATACTCGGACTGTCTCATCGGGATGGCACAATAATACTTTTCTTGCCCTGCTGACTGTAAATCAGAAACATGCTCCTGAAGCTTGCTCCTTACATACCTTTCTGGCGGGATGTTTCATGCTGCCTGTAACCTCGGGGCAGCACTAATCTTTGAGGCTCTTTTTAAGCCTGCTCAGTTCTTCTCATCTTCTGTACTGCTTTAGGTTCCCATAATTCAGAAGTACTATGAACTTCAGTTTTTGCCAAAGATTTTTCTGATATTCAAAGCCCCTTCAAAGCTTTACTGCATTTTCCTTGCTTCTCTGAGAACCAGTAGAGCATGATCCATAGCTGCTTGCTTGTTCTGATGTTGGCTTGCCTACAGATTAGAGAAATAAAAAGTTATTTTCAAAATTGGGTGAGCTAGATGATTTGAGAGCTAGATTATTTGAAATCTAGATGTGGGAAAACAGAAGACAAGCAGTAAACTTAAATAACAGACACACCTGGAGCATGTATATATTATATAATACAGGATCTCTCAACTCCAAGAATTTCACAGAAATTACTTGAATTGAGGTTATTTTAGAACTGATAATTGTGGTTCTTGTTGCAATTCCTTGTTCAGCAATTTTATTTTTCTTTTCTAGTAGCCTGTGTCCTTTTCTTTTCTCTTTCCGCTTTCCTGTGGTATTGCAGAGCTGTCCAGCACGCTGTTAAAGATGCCAGGTTCAGATTTTGAGACCTCTCTTACAGGCTGTGCTTCTCCTCTCCTTCAGCATCTTCCATCCCTATGAAATATTGCACATAACTTGGGGTCTCCAAGCTACCACCAGCCATGCTACCTTTGTAATTAAACAAACTGTTATTTTTAGCAGTGATAATGAGCTCCAACAAGAGGATGTGCCAGCACATTCAGAGGCACACCATAGAGTTCCATGCTCCGTCAGAGAGTGAGCATTTCCTTAGCCCTAATGATGAATCATGGTGGAATCTGCTAGGTAATGTTATTAAAAGTTAACCTTTTTGGTTTTACTGTATTTTTGATTGTGGGTTTCTTTTGTTTTTTGCAGAAGGTCTAAAGATGAAAGATTAAGAAGGCAAAAATCAATAACAATTAAGAGCTTTGTGCTTTTGTCTCCTAGAAAATCCAAACCCAAGTTTAGATTTTATTTTTCCATCTTCATTTTCTGGATTCATACAACAGATATCTAAAGAGAACATAACATTTTGTACACATCAGTTACTGACACCAGTTATTTTTATCTTTTGCTTTCTCCAGGAGGCAAACAAGCTTTTGTTATCTTTGTTGTACAGAAAGGAGCTTCGGGCAGGGGGAAGGGCCACCTTGGAAAATTCAGTAGGCACCAATCTGCATCTTAAAGTTGTCCTATAACCAGACAGCATCTGAAGCAGGGATGGACAACAGATTCTGTCTCCATCCTTCAGTGCCGTGCCTTTAATCACTAACCATCCTTCTAGCTTTTTTACTTCTTCATAACAGAAACATCTTTCTGTTTGTTTGTTTGTTTTACAGTGAAGGAGGAGTAGAAAAAGGGGAGATAGTAGGCTGATTCTAGAATCAAATTCTAATTAATTTGAACACTGTTACAAACTGTTATGCCACCAAGCCCACCTCCTCCTTAGGCAACATAGGTACAGATGTTTTCTTTATGTTATAACAGAGGTCCTCCTGTGAAGTGTTTAGTTTTCAGAGCATCTGATCTGTTTTCTTAGTTTTTGCAGAGCTAATCTACAGGTTAAGTCTTAAGAAAATAAATATTATTTCATTAAGTCATAGCGAACAAAGCCAGAAGCAGTTTCTGTGATTATTTCATCTCTTCTGGAAAGTGTCATGGAACCTAACACATCAAGAAGGTCTTACTCAAATTATCATCCACTCGATGACAATTTTTGCCAACTTATTTTCCTACACTTCCCGGAGCAGAGGTCACCAGCCACATTCCAATATGTTCTTATTGTTTTGTCCAGAAGCTGTTTTTCCTCCCCTTCACGCTTGAGGAATACCTCGAGGTGGTTTGCCACATCCTTCAGGCAGATATGCTATGCGTATTCGTACAAGTGGCATCCACCTGGTGTTAGAATCGGTCGTCTTTAACTTCCTGGCTGCTGCTACCATCCTCCAGCTTTTGATATTGCATCTGCCTAGCAAAAAGAGCACTCCAGGTGTTACTTGGCTTCAGATTTTGTTACAAGATTTCTCTCATTGTCCTGTTGCTAATTTGAATGTCTTGGCCAGATTCCAATGCAAGTAATTGCATTCTGTCTGTCTAATTTTCCCTGCCATTTCCATTGCAGATGTTATTTGTCACTACTTGCAAGAGTGCTGAGTGGGACTGCTGTTGAATTTCCAACGCATATTTGGGTACTGGAGAAGAAAGCTGTGCATGGAGTCCAAAGGGAGTTTACCTTCTTCCCTTTGAGATTAAATAACACATTAACAATCCATTTTTGAGTGGAAAAAAACAACATTTGGGTCTGGCAAGTTTGGTGCCAAAAGTGGCATACAGAAACAGTTGTTAGCAATGTGTTCTTTATATCAGTTGTTTAATTACCAGAAATAAGCTGAATGTAGAGTCCTTACATTTGAACATCCACGATCCAGAGGTCCAGGATTTCAGATTCTCACCTAGTTTAAATTGATAGGTTCCATTTAATTGGCCTTAGTTCAATTGCATTTATATCAGATAAGGCCCCAAACTTTCAAAGATTCCTCATTGTTTTCATGATCTCTGTAACCTCTGCCCTTGAAGACCATGACCTCTAGGAATTAACTTTTATTTCACCAGCTGCATAGTAGAAATGGATTAATGTCTATATTCCAGAAAACACTGAGGTTCTCTCACATTGCCTACACACATATATTTGGTTTCTGGTATGTGAAGTAATTCAGGAAAAATTACCTCAGAGGTGAACTGGAAAATCAGTAGGTGCAGAATTTAACTTTAAGCCTTTATGAATCAGTTAGGTTACTTACTCATGACTTGCTATCATTTATTAGGATAACATTTATTATGAGCTCTCTGGATTAGTTGCATTTAAACAAATTAGATTTGTTCTCTAGATTATTTTAATCTATGTAAATTCCAGAAGTGGTTGAATCGGAATAAACAGATATCACTAAGGTGTAGTACTGTTTCATGTCATTTAATTAACTGTGCTTCTCTAGAAGCTTCAGAACCAAGAATTTACCGTAAGCTGAAAAGCTTTAGCCTCTTGAATTCAACGTGGTTTTATTTCTGTGGTTTCCTAAGTGATACTTGCTGTTTAGATCAAGGAATAAACAGGTAAACCTGATTCTCTGTTTAGAAGAGAACTGAACAATCTTCTTCTTTTCACACTTCTCCCTGGGAATGGAGTATTTGTGCACTTTTACCATAAGAGCCGTTTCCAGCTCAGTGGCACAAGAACAGGTCAGCTGATTAACTGACCCTATGGTACATAGGGTCTGTAGGAGGAAAAAGCACGTAAAAATTGCTTTGGCATAGCACAAATTTTTCTTTTAGATCAGTACAGTTTCTGATACAGTCAGAACTGCAAACAGCACACAAATGAATAAACTAAGTTCTGCGCACACAGGGTAATGAGTACTATCTTCTTGTTACAAAGCAGTGGAGATAAAAAGATTTGCAGCGCACTAAATAGGTCTACCTTGCAGATTCCAGTTTGGTGTAGGGTGGCAACTCGGCTATTAGCAGCAGTCTAGCTATGGCAGCAGCGAGTTCAGTGCTGAATAAATGATCCTGCCCAAAATCTGTGCCATATTGTACAGACCAGGGCCCCACAAAAGGCATTTTGCAATCAAACTCTTTGATTGTGCTCATCCTGAGAAAGGTACTGCATTGCAGGTGAACTTTGTTACGCAACCTGACTCGGAGGAGGACAGGGAGTCCTGACCTAAGAGACTCACTTTCCCGCAGATGATTTGGGATCACTTGGGATGATTTTCTTAGAGGTGAGTACATACAGGTCTTTCAGGAGTTGATCCTCCATCTGCTAAACAAAGCCAGGAGTACTTTGCATCTTTATATATTATGTTTCATTTAATAACTATTTTGGAACACTTTAGGTTACCTTTCTAACCTCCCCCACTGCATTAAAAAAGTGCAGCGTGAATACTGTAAAACATTTTTCATTATTATTAGTTTGATTTTTTTTTTTGAAGTGATGTCACTTTTGACTGTTTATTACCCCTTTCATGTTTTCTTTTCACAAGTATTCAAACCAATAAGGAATGTTGCCCCCTGCCACCCCCCAAAAAATATCATAGAAAATAAACTCGTGTCTGTGTTTTCACTGATAATATGATTCTACCTGTTAAATTAAGGGAAATTGCAGGGTTGCACGATTTAATCTCTGTAAGAATATAGAAACTCAGGTTATAAATATTTTATGCATGCCACAAGACCAAGAAATAATTCTTGAACCTTTACAGAAAATGTATTTGAGAAGCTAAGAGTTTCCTCAGAGGCCACTCAGCAGTGGAAAAAGGTGCAATCCAGATTAAACAATTCTGGGGTAGCTAACCTACTATACTAGCTGTGATTATGCCCATTTGACAAACTGAGACACAGAATAGCTTAAAAAAAATTTCTTTACATTTTATATCAATGCCACTGGATTAGCTGGCACAGAAGTCTTTGTCTGACCCAGCACCAATAATATACGTAGGAATTTTCCCATTCTCTTCAGTGATCACAGATATCAGACCTTAAAAATGGCACTGCACCGATAGTTATGATGAATACCTGCTGTTCAGATAGCCTTTGAAAAAAAAATTATGTAACCAACAGAGTTAATGGAAATGTTACAGAATCCTGTGAAAAAATATTTTAAACTATGTAAGAGTTGATTGGGAATTATTTTCTTGTTGTAACAATCATATGCCTTAAAAATTTAGAATGGCAGGAAATTTTCTAAGAAATCTTTTTTTTTCCCCCCATTACACACAGTGTGTTTCCTTCTTTAAAAGGTGTTTTTTAGTAATACAATGTCAACGTCTAGTTCTAACTACAGGGGGAAAATGCCCAATACATGAACTGTGATGGTCTTTTGCTGTACCTTCTGCCAGAGCTAGTATCTCAGAAGGAAATACAGGCTCACTGGCTTAAAGGCTTACAGAAATAGTCTTGTACTCCTTGCTTATGTAAGTACTTGGTAAGATGCTTGTTGTGATATAACTGTTCTGCTTCCCAAGGCATTAGCTATTCTGCTGAAATGATATTGCATTACATTGTGTCACGGAATATTTCTAAATAATAAAAGCAATATAATTTTGGTAGTCTTTTCTTGGATATCAGACTACAGGGTATTCATTAACATGCAAGAGTGGAGCCTGATTGGTTGCTCAAGCTCCTCTCCTTCACTGATTTAAACTAGATTGTATATATTTGCAATTCAATTAAGAACTGGCATAAAATTAAATCCACGTGCCTTATTATTTTTCTCCTGCATTTAGAAGCCCCTGTGAGGAATGCTTTAATTAATGAAGTAGCACCATGGCTTTAGTTTCAGATACATTGGTTAAAACTTTAGAATTGACGTGATACTCTTCCCTGCTCTGTAAAGAGAAACGAAAAAAGTGTTGAGAGGGAAACAAGAAGAAATATTCTCTCCCGTATGTCAGAAATCATACATCAGATCTTGCAACAAGTATTGCTTTGTACTTTTGCTCCTAAACATCCATTTACATAAAGCATAGCTCATGTTATTGAAAACAGTTGTTTTGAGAGTGATGATAGGTGGATGAATGTTTTCCTACGTTTGTTGGGTTAGGAACTCTCGCACCTTTCTGTGTCATTTGCATTGGAACCGGAATGGTGCCCATAAAGCCTTTTTGTTCTCTGTAGCCTAAGAAAAATTCATGGTTTGTGTGTTTGATAACTATCTAACAAAAGTTAAATTGTTTACCACTCACCAAGTAAGCACAGTACTTCTGCATTAAATATTTTCCTCTATGTAAAACAGAACACTGCTGAATTCTGCTACAAAAATTCCACCCTGGAATAGCATCACCATTCTGACTTAACCCTACAAAACCCCAGGAAAGTCAGAAGTAGGACTAAAATTAGCATCGGATGCTTCAATCCTTAACTCATGCTGGAATGCAAAGTAAATGCTCTGAAGTCAGTCTGATGACTTTCAGCCAAGACAGATCAGAGGGTTAACAAAGATTTTTCATGTTTAGGCCCTACTCCAGCGAAGCACTTAGGCATATGCTGAAGTCCTGTAGCAATGTAATGTCTAACACTGTTTTGATTGTCTGTAGATAACTAGCTATAGTTTCACATTCTATCATAAATCTTTTCTCACTCAAGGCTGATCACGTAAATACATAGATTAAAGGTAAATATACAAATAGGATATTATTTGAGATTATTTATTAAGTGATTAACTCTGGTAGGTTCCTGACTTGAACAAGAGCCATAGTAATACCCTCTCTTCCTCAAGACTTAAAACATCCAGTTTGGACTCTGTGTAAAAGATGTGAAGCTGTATCCTATTTGGGTTGTTTTCAGATCACAGATCTCCCTGTTGGACCGTCTTCCCTATATTGCCTATAATGAATGCACTGTGGCATTCCACCAGGGAGCTGTAGTGGAATTGCAGTTTAACAGATCAATATTTGTATAACAGATTTGCAAAGTATATCTTGTAGGACCTAGCAGAATTGATGAACTTCAAATTTGTTGTCACTGCTCAGTTTAAGGTACCTTCTTTAAGTGACAATTAAAATCAAGGTACTTTCTAATTATGCTCAAGGAAGATTAGAGTGTAAAAAGAAAAAAAAAAGGGGTGGGGGAACCACACCCAAACCAAAAAAAAAGCAACCAAAACCCCTTTTGCTAAATTTTTTTTAATTAATCATTATAGCCTAGTGAAATTTTTAACTGTAAAATTTCCTTCTGTCATAGCGTATTTGGACTTTCATTTGCTATTTTAACAATTTCCTCTTTAAAAATCGTGGATTTGTTGTTTTGTTCTGAGGCAAAGATCACTGTGTTTTCCCATGTGAAATCCTGGAAATGCTATTCTCTGCTTACCTTGCTATGGACAAATTTATTGGGTTTTGTCTCCTGAATACCACTTGAGTTAGCAAAACAAGCATGTTAATTAAGGCTGCAGTAAATGACAATAGTTATGAGTAATTATCTTGAAATCTTTCTCATATGCCATAGCTTTCAAAAAGATATCATATAGCATTTCTTTAAAACAAATAGCCTCAGTAATTATTTGTCCTTATTTTACCAAGTTTGTTAAATGTTAGACAGATTCTGGCAGAACAAAGGAAATGCAATAGAAATGTAATCATATATTTGCTCTACAGGTTTGGCCATGCTTCTGCATTTGTAGAAAATTTAATGCCCATTAAAAGCATCCATCCTGATGCATATGCAAACAGCTGTGGCTCTTGTATGATTCTGAACGGTCCTATTTGCCATGGTACTGTGAAAATAGGCTGAAAAAAACCACCCAGATAGAAAGTTCTGCTCTCCAGTCCTCTGCTTGCGTACCATCGATTCTCAAACTGCTTGGCTATTATAGACCAATGGATGTGACAACCGTACTCTGTTTTAAAGGTATTTATAGTCAGTAAATGACTTTTTACAGAAAGCTATGGAAGCTAAACCTATGCAATATTCTGTCTCTGCTACAAAAGATTTCCTTCCTTGTACACAGTACAAACAGCACAGTATTCAGCGTGCACATCTGATTTAACTGCATTGACTGATCTAAGCAGGCACCCCTATTCACATATAAATCACGCATATAAGACTTTTCAGAATTCAGTCAGAGCTTCTGTGAACACAGTAAAATGTATCTGTTGTATATATTCTTACTTTTAGGATGTCAGAACAGAACTTCTGAGGGGACTTTTTCTTCTTTTAAATACAATATTGTTCAGATAGTTCTCTCTAGCTAAAGATCAGGGACCAGGAGCTTGTTTGGGTATTACAACATTAACTGTGTATTATTGTTAACAGTTAAATTCCTCAGGGCTCTGAGCAAACATTAACAAGTTAATGTGAGGAGGCTAACAGTCACCGAGGTATTTGCTTCCGCCCACCAGCTTTGGACTGAAAACTCCAGTGTCATACCATTAAAAAAAAAAAAAAAAAAAAACCCTT
>NW_008824283.1:3088810-3133063 GCF_000699105.1 Pygoscelis adeliae | reverse complement strand
TGAAGCCCACATATTAACTGATCCTTCTCTGACATCTGGGAGAGCACAGCCAGTCCTTTTGGTGGGACTTTAAGTAGCCACTCAGTTCATCACCTCCCTCTTCATCTCATTACTCTGGGCCAAGAACCCAGAGAGAAGAAACAGTAAAGAGAATCCTTTGAGCTTGTCTACGAGGGAACAGGAAATTCCAGGAGACACCTTGTTTATAGTCACAAACAAGAACTTCAGTCCATTTAGCAGCTTTGATCTGTTAGCTACCAAGCAAAGCAAGAAAAGAGGTTAAAGATATCAAACTTCCCAGCTCCGCCTTTTTTCTCCTCCCAAACACCACACACCACTTCATAAACAAGGAGAACTTTTGCAAAGTATCCTAAGCTTCATCTTTAGCCTGACAGTTACTTCTGAGCCTCTCAGGGGAACAAAAGATCTCTTTTTCTTACCTCTGAACAGCTAAGGAAGCCCTCTCCAGTCCCACTTTCATCCCACATTCTAATAAAGTCAACCAGGTGGGAATAAGTTGTGCCTCTGAATCTACCTCACCTGCCTTTGCTAATTGTGGATCAAGGTTTCCCCTTCAAACAGGATCTTTTCTTTCCAAGTGCATGCTCCAAGGAGGTAAGAAATTTCTTTTGTTCCAGTCTTATCCTTGTTTGTCCTAGTACTTAGCTATGAAAGTGCCAGGGGGATGGGACTCTGTGAAATACATGGATCGTTTCATGTCTGGACAAGGGCTTCTTTTCTTTTCAGGCTGCTCAAGTTGCTCCAGTTGGAATCAGAAAGTTGAGTATGGAGCTTTACTTTGTATTTTGTGAAATGTTCTGGGCTTCCTTTTACTGAAACTCCGCTAGTGCAGCTGCTTAATTGTTTCCAAAATACATGGAACTATAAATCTTTATCCCAGCAGGAACTGCATTGAGATTAATATTCTTAGTGATGAAAGGCAAACAAGATAGTGTGTCACAGCAGGATGCCTCTTTCTATAGGGACAGATAGTGCGCCTTGTTATTAACAGTAATGTTTTGCTGGAACTGGTATAAACAGATTTGTTTAGAAAAGGGAAATGGTGTTTTGGGGTTTTGGTTTTTTTTAAGTAAATCTTACTCATTACTTAAAATAGAAGATTTTTTACAGATCAAAGTAAGTGACGGTGTCCCTCATCTAAGGAAATTACCATCTGAGAGCATGACCCAGCCAACAGTATTTGGATTTGACTCAGTTCACAAAAGTAGCTCTTTAATGTCAAATTTTAAAATAGGCTGCAGTAGTATATCTACTGGTTTGGTTTTTTTAAATTAAAAGATTACTAACACTTCCTCCCCAGACACGTAAGTGTTTGGACTGATGGCATAAAACAAGAAGTCTTGAGGAATACCTTACTGATTATTTTAAATTCCAAGTGAAGTACCCCAATAAGCTGATATTGTGAATTTTTTTAAGAGTCTGGAAACCTGTAATTGTTTGTAGGTAAAGCAGCAAGGTTTTATTATTATTATTTAATTCCTAGAACACTGTATTAAATCAGTTCCCAAAAATATATTCTCTGTGACAATTCTACTGTTCAAAAAAATGAAATAATATATAAATATCATCATAGGCTGTCACATTTTTGTGTTAAAAATAAGCCTCTGTATTCCAACTACAATTTCTGTGTTATTTTAGACTTCCAAGTTTTTTAACCGTCCACAGTCCAATTTTAATCTACTTTGTTGTCTGAAAAAAAACAAATATCACCAAAGCTTGAACCATGCTTGCTATTTTTCTACCTGGAACTGGTTGTCATTGTTCAAACAATGAAAATGTAGAGCTGTGAGAATTCCACTGTAACAAAATTGTTTCCTTGGCTGTATAGCTCCCATTATTGTGAGCCAGTGTGTGCTGTACTTTGAGACAGAAATCGATATCTTTACTTAGTTTCTTTCTCTTAATACCTTTAGAAATGGATATGTAAGTGCCTTATGACCAGAATCTGGCCACACTGAGTTGTGTTCTTACATACGGCTCATACTACAAAAAGGCATAAAGGACTATCTTGAAGTCAGCCAGCTGCTTTCATGCATTGTATTATGAACTGTTTGTTTCAAACACCTGTGCTGTCCAAACCTGGGTTGTTGTCAGAAGGCAGAGACCATGTCTGTAACTGCTAAATATATATATTAATATGAAAAGGAAGTTCAGGGAGAAATAATGATATTCCATATAATTTCAGAAGTCAAGCCAGACTTTTCTATGATGTCTTATTTTGCAGGATAATTTTCTTATTATTCCTTTTGAATGCACTTTTAAATCCACTGGGAAGAAATAATAAACAACAAAGGAAAAAAATGCTGGTAACAGTGTAATATGACAATGGTCCCAAGCCTAAAGTCAAGTCCATTTTAGAAAGCTTGACTGTATCTTTTTAAAGTGGAAGGGACTGAGGTAAATTTGACACTGATTTTTATCAACAAACAGCTGGCATTAGTGTTCTGCTCTTCAGGACAAGGCCAGGAGATGAGACGTTTTCCTTCAGTTTGCCTACTGGGTGATTTGCACCAATACTTAACTGTACCTTGTGGGGTTTCAGGAAATTACTTGTGGAAATATGACAGGAAAATTCCGATCTGTGGATTCACGAGAAAAAAGTATTTTCCTGGTAGGTAAAAATTGGAGCCTACTAAAGCTGATGCAATAGACCATATGTCCCCATGGTAGGTGTGCTAAAAAGCATAAGTGCCTACGACAAAAAAGTTATTAATGATACAGCACTGTAAGTCTACTTGGCACAATGTACTAGGGAGACTGTGCCAATGAAATGCAGAATCTCTGCTGCTTACGTGTAGGGGGAAATATAACAAATAAGTCTCTAGTCACTCAGCACATGTCGAAACATGTTGTTTGGCTAGATGTCCTCCTAGTTCACGTGGTTGTCCAACAATATCTGAGAAAACTTTCAAGAATATTAAGAAATATTCAGGGAAAGCAAGAAAAAAAAAAAACTCATGATGTATTCTCTTTTATGGTGGTAACTATTTCTCTTAAGTTTACTTTTTCTAGATTTTTACATCTCAGCATCATGTTTTCATAAACCTGATCCTCGATGTCTCTTGCAAATAATGAGAAGGGTACATGGATCCCACTGTTAACCACAGATCTTAATGCTTTCCACTCTCGCTATTACAAAAGGCAGATTGTGGCTCCTTCCATCTCCTTGATTTCAGGCAATCCTGGAAATTATGGAAATTCCCCTTTGCACCTTTAGTGCATACATAAAGACTGACTACTCTGAAGTGTATTATACTCACAGATTTCTCCATGAAGCAGACGAATAAGCCCTTCATTTTATGGTAGAGGAATCTGAGGCATCTGGCATAAGAAGCTGTCCACCTTGCTACCTGTGTGGTAGGCCTAAAGCTGAAGCGTATGCATACCTAGTTACTGTAGCCCTATTCAAGCCACCAGAGCTTGCCATCTTTAAAAGTTATAGTGGGATGGTTTCCTATGCATATAAGTACTTAAATAAAATGTGTAGTACTTCTACCTCTTCATGCCAGCAAGGTATCTTCTGTTTTATCACTTGTTTCAGTTATGTTAGTGGTTACCTCCGAGGTGAGTCTTTGCACATCTTGTCATTAAATAATGTTTAGCTGATTAACACTCAATCAATTTTGTAGAAGCTTTCCTTAGATTTCTCCATATAGTAACTATTAGATGAGAAGTAATTTATTTTGTTTTGGTTTGGCTTTTTCTTTTTTGGGGGGAATTCATAAATCCAAGTTTCATGACCCAGAGTACATTTGTATGGGTTTCAGGACATATCTAGCTTTCAGCTTACTGGTATTAACTCTGCCTGTTTGAATTCAATTGGAATTGAATAAATGGATTAGGAAGTAAAAATCCTTACCTTAAAACCTGCTTAAGGCTGAGAAATGAAGATCCCTGATTCTACTGGTTACCTCTGGCACACTTATTTGCCTTTAACACTTCCACTATTCAAGATGAAAATCTTACAGGTAAGAAGCAGAGGCAGTTTGCTCACTATTCACAGGTTAGAAGCTTGATTTTTAAAATGCGGATATATAAGTTGTAACTTGAAGAAAGGTTAGGAAAAAGTATGCCTTATACATGGGCTTCCAAGCCTCTAAGCAGTTACAAATGCACTGAACCAATTCTGAAAACAAAAATCATTTCCTGTAAGTAGTGAGGTACACCGACCACGTTTCACCTTGGCTTCTTACCACAGGCTGTAGTAACTAAGCAACTTTTTAATAAATTCAAATTAACCAATGACAAACAGAAATATAATTTTGTCTATTCTGAAAGTGTCTCTTTCTTCATGCATGCATCACAGATGCTATTACACAACAAGCCACATGGTAATGATTTTTTCCAGTATTACATTAGAGAAATAATAAAAAACATTAATAAAAACTTGGTGGGGCAAAGACATTGGGCTGGGAGTAACAGGAAATGACCAGAGCTATTTTTTGATTCACTGTTGTAGCAAGAAGTTGCTTTTCTAACAAAAAACTGAGCTTATGCATAGCACAGGAAAGACTTGTATATTGTAGAAGCAACATAAAGAGGGAAGAAAGATAATATAGCTTATAGATATTATAGCTTGTAAGTACCATAACCTAGTATTTAAGACATTGGGGGTTTTTTTCAGTCCCTGTTTATTGCTCCATTTAGTGTTGAAAAGAGAATACAACATTGCTGTAGTTTTCATAGGTAAACTTGCTTCTTCAGAACTAATCTGTTTTAGAAATACTCATTGGTTGTTAATATTCAGCTGAATATGCAAATGTTCATAAACAGTGAAACAGTATATGCACATACATATAAATAATTGGCTATATTCTGAAGACAGAACTAGAAGGCTTTGATGTAATATGTATTTCATAAGAATTGCAATTGAGAAATGCTACTTAATAACTTAAAGAAAATCTCTGAAATCTTGATGTTTACTAAGCAATGAAGAGGCGTACTTTTCCATTGCAATGTCTAAGCAAGTGTATTGGGTTTGTGTGGCAAGGTTTTGGTAGCAGGGGGGCTACAGGGGTGGCTTCTGTGAGAAGCTGCTAGAAGCTTCCCCTGTGTCCGATAGAGCCAATGCCAGCCGACTCCAAGACAGACCTGCTGCTGGCCAAGGCCGAGCCCGTCAGCGATGGTGGCAGTGCCTCTGGGATAACATATTTAAGAAGGTGAAAAAGTTGCTGTGCAACAGCAATTGCAGCCAGAGAGAGGAGCGAGAATATGTGAGAGAAACAACCCTGCAGACACCAAGGTCCGTGAAGAAGGAGGGGGAGGTGGAGCAGATATCCAACTGCAGCCCGTGGAGGACCCCACGCCAGAGCAGGTGGATGCTCGAAGGAGGCTGGGGACCCCATGGGAAGCCCGCACTGGAGCAGGCTCCTGGGAGGACCTGTGGACCCGTGGAGAGCGGAGCCCACGCTGGAGCAGGTTTGCTGGCAGGACTTGTGACCCTGTGGGGGACCCAGGCTGGAGCAGTCTGTTCCTGAAGGACTGCACCCCGTGGAAGGGACCCACGCTGGAGCAGTTCATGAAAAACTGCAGCCCGTGGGAAGGGCTCACATTGGAGAAGTTTGTGGAGAACTGCCAGATTAATTTTGCCTTAAAATGATTTTTAGAGAACAGCATTTTATCTTCACCATCTCCCTTGAAACAGATAAGACTGCTTGAGTTTTAAATGACACTAACTTTAAGATTGGTCCTTTTTCTCACCCCCTTATTCTCTAAGTAGTTGCTGCATATGATAAATTGATTAATAGTCACTGTTTTTAATCTACATGAGACTTAATGAGACTTTTAAGAATTTGCATGTTATTAAAATATAGAAAACCTCTTTCTACCTTTTTATTTCTTTAAGGTAGTTGTTAGCATATATCTGAAGCATTATTTCATGGATGAATGATTTCTTCTACCTTGCTTTGGTGCCTACATTTATATCAATATGTTTGTTACGGAAACAGTCAGGTCTCTGACTGTGAAGGCTTTGTTGTCAGCAACTCGCTAGTGCGAGAGAGATCCAACTTGTTTCCATGATAGATGAAGCCACAACTAAACGACAATTTGTTTTTCTGTATGCATACACTGCATAGGCACAGGAGTGACAAAGTCAGAAGGAAATACAGAGACTAAGCTGCAAGCAGTAACAGACAAAACCTTTTACAATGTGTTTGCAGCCTCTACCTCCTTTAGTCATAGGGATGGATCATCAGTACAGTTCTCATGACTGTTTGACCTTCGCAATACCCAAGATCTGTAAGACTTAGAAAACGAATGCTTGCAACAATGATTTTGTGTCTGACCTGAATTAAATCACTGATGCATCCTTATCTTACGAACTGATTTTATAGATCATTTGTTTGATTTTAAGCAATTACGAAAAAAAGGAAAACAAGAAAGTAACTGAGAAGTGTTGAAAGACAGTCAAACACATCAAACACATTCTAATGATTTTTTGAACTTTATCTTATAAGAGAACTTCTGTAGATCTCAAAGCGTGAACTTTAAACGTGTGGTTCTGTTGCAACAAAGCAAAAATTATTTTTCTTCTTTGCCCTTATTACAACTAGTGATTAGCAGGAAAAAAATACTGAGGTAATTTGGGAGTGTTGAAATACCAATTTCAGGTACTTGGTGTCAATTCCAATTTTTGGGACTTAATTTTTGAGTCACACTTTCAAGGCATTTAAACACAAGTATTTTTGATAATGATGTTTCCGTCTATTAATTTTAGTGGATTTTAAAAATATGTGTGGCTCATCCTTTCAAATTCCCAGGCTAACATGTTTATTCCCATGTAATTTAGCTGATGCATGATAGAAAAGTCAAAAATGGTGAGTTGTGAGTTTTGAGAGAGACCCTTCCAGATGATGTCATGCTTAAAAGTACATCTTGATGCTGAAAACCACTCCAAAAAGTTAGAACCCAGGTTCCAAATCTCAAGTCTTCATTAGACAATGTTGTCTTTCAGGGAGAATCTGCCTTGATTGTAGAATCCCACACACATAAACCATGGTTATTGCTTTTAAATGCCACTTGTCATCCTGTACTGATTCAGCAGCCATGTGCATAGGATACATGTTATCATATATACACATATGATATTGCGTATTTACTCTACCAGGACTCTTGCCTCTAATCTATTCTTGCTGTCTTTCAGTATGTCCCTAGGTCTGATTCCCTCCCACACCTCTTTTCACTCAATCTCTCATACTGTCCATGTTTTCAGAGGTATGAGTGTTTTTCATATATTTGACAAGTCTCCAAAGAGGTCATGACTATAAGAGGAGACAAGGACCTGGACTGCTGGACTCTTTCCAAAACTGTGCTTTACTTGAATAAGTCATTTGTTTGCTCTTCATCTTCCTCTAAAATGGGCATAACTTTTTTTAACATTGCGGAGAATGTCAGAAGAATTTTACAAGCTCTATATGAGCTCTTTGTACAAAGAAATTCACAGCACAGTACAAAGAAATTCTATTTGAATGCTAGAAACTACTTTCTGTCCAGATTTTAGCACAATATGATTCTTCATTTGATCTATATTGATGCCTTTTTTTTTTGTGGAACAGAGGTGGTTGAATGGAAATGGTTTTAGAAAGACAAGAATTACATTTGCTGCCACCAATTACACATTTCAAAGAGGAACAACCAGTAATAAAATGGAACCTGGAAGTCAGTGGATAACTTACCTTTATTCTGATTAGTTTGTGGGCAACTTTTTTGTTTTGGGGTTGGGTTTTTTGGTGTTTTATTTTAGGTGGGGATTTTTTTGTTTGGTTGTGGGGGGGTTGTTTTGTTTTTTCATAAAAAAATAAATCTGAAGTAGCACTCTACATTCTTCAACTGCTGTTTTAAAAATATTGGATGGAAATTCATTTGCCTTCTGCTCCTTCAGGCACAAATTATGTTTTGTCAAACCAGACATTCTCAGAACGTCTTGGAGAATTGTTTCTCAGACCAAATTACTCTTCTTGCTATTCTACATTTGCAGAATGAAAAGATGGTGTTTTACTCTGACAACATTGGCAAGTCTGTTATAGGGATGATGAAGTCTCCTCAGCAGCCTTCAGTGTAAATTGGTGTAAATTGCCTCCTTGAAGGAAGCAGGGTAGTTAATTTCAATAGAAGTGCAAAGTTAAATGAAACCCAACAATTAATCTGTATTTATGCAATGATTTAAATTGGCTTATTGACAAAAGTCTGTATTTGTAGTTATCGCAGTTGCTGTTATAAAAAAAAAATAAAATATGCTTGCTTTTGTGCATATCAAAGTTCATTAAAATCAAAAAGATAAATTAAGCAGGAAACTATAATGTTCCTTTAAAGAGTTTCCAAATTGGAGGAAGATTCAGAGCTGAGCTTTAGCCAGGACAACTTGATAACCTATTTTCAGAGGTTTTAAGCTTGTAAATTACATCGGTAGCTGGATTTGACCTAAAGTGGATCTAAAACTAAACTGTCTTTAACGCACTGGTCTGAAAGTTCAGATCCTTGGCTTCCATTTCCACTTTCTTTCACCTGCGACTTGGCTGTTGCTTTCTCTGTGAGGTTCAGTTTTATTCTGCCATTAAATTCCTGGTAGTTGTCTAGAGTTTATATGCAGTTTGTTATATATGCTGACTTATATTACAATTATATACAGTAGCACCCCAGTTTTGGTTTTGAGTGGTAGGTATCAAAGTTAGAGTCTGAGTTGGATCCCTGAATGATCCACAAATATGGCCTATTTTCATGTATATGATGGTGTTGGGTTTTTCCTCCTATATTATTCTATGGAAGCCCAATGATATGATAGTCCACGCTTCTCTGATTCTGCATTGAGCCGAATTTGGAGACCATGCTTAAAGTTATGTGATGACTTTATACCAAAACAAGTTTTATAACAAGGATATTGTAGTTCTTTATGTATATGTGAGATACGAAGCTGTAAGCTACATGGGTTTGGACTTCGGACCTGGGGTTAACTTTTGTTAATAATTTGGTCCTCGATTTCCATTATTTTTTTTAGAGAATGTAGTTCATTATGTTTGTCTTAAATTACTTCCTGCATTATTTTTTAATCTGCCACTGGTAGTGGATCTTTTAAATTAAAAATCTGATGATTTTCAACTAGAAGAAAAAATAGGTATCTTTTTAAGATTTGGGCAATATATAGAGCAGGTCATTACATTTAACATTTTTAAACTCTTTTTGGTTATGCGTTGGGAGGGGTTATTTTCTTTTGCAAATACCTTTGCAAAAGTTATACTTTCAGTGTGCATATTAACAAGCAATTTAAATTATTAATAATTCATAAGCAAACCTACTCTAGCCTACTCAGTATTTCTAGTGCTGATTTGTTCATGTTCATATACTGAGAATATCCAAATCAAACTTTTGCTCCTACCTCCTTTTTCCCCACACCAGTGTCTATCACTGTAGTGATGTTTCTTATTTGCTTGTTTGAGTTCTGTATATTTAATTTGAAAAGCACTGCCAAGGGAAGCTAAAGAGTGTTTAGAGGACAGGGGTAGGTCTCTTTGTTTCCATCTACTAATTTGTTCTGTCCTGTTAGCTTTCTTTACTTTTTCTGTACATTTGGCAGGGAGCAGAAATGAGTACGACTCTGTTCTGTTGAACAGCCGCCACTGCCTCAAGCTGTTTCAGCAACACACCTTGCCAAAACATTTTTTCTTTCCAGTTCTGTCTCCTTGAACAAGAGAGGAGGTTTGGGGCAGTGCCTGTCACCCAAGAGTCACTTTGGGACTAGCTAGGTTAATATCATAAGGTGAAATATTTTCATCATCCTGAAATGGGGCAGAAAATGTTCACAAATTGATAAACAAAAAAACCTGCAATCATACGTAGGCTTAATCAAAATGTTTTGGTTTTATATTTCTGCTGTGTCATCAGAGTGTATTTTAAGTTAAATTGCAAAGTGTTGTTTAAAATTGACATTTATCATTTAAATTAGGTCTGTATCCTATTATGCCATCTTTAGTTTTGATTTAGTAGTTGTACTGAGCTAAGAAATTCATTGCAACTGATTTTACCTTGCTAACTGTTTCTATCTGAAAATTTCTCAGAAGTTGTTTAAAAAAAATGTAGCGGAAAATATCCAAGCACCTCTAGTAGCTGGAATCCTTCCGTATATTGGTAACTTTATAACAATAAATACATAACTATCACTTGTGACTGTCTTGCACTTGTTTTAAAATCTTTTGTCTAAATATTATCATCTTGCTCCACAGACCTCAAAATCCTGTTTTGCAGTGAGAAATAAATTGTTTCGTACAGGTTAAGATGCAAGAGGTTTACAAGCACAACAGAAAATCTACAAGTTGTTTGAAACTATAAAATGATCCACTTTATATTACAGAGCTTCCGACTCCCACTTCCCCCACCCCGTGCTACAAAGGGAGAGGCCTGCCCAAAGCATGTCTGCTAGGATCCAGTGATAGTCTCATTCCTTCTGCTGGGTAACTTTTATTGTGATGTCTGAGGTGGCAGACACAGTTTAATGAGAATTCTGATAATTAATTCAGACTTAACTGTTGAAAATGAACAATTGGTAATTAAGTGAATGTGATGTGATGACTGATTAGTTGATGTAACAAATAGCCAAAGTGCAGTTCATTTTTTAAAACAAATATTTGAATTGTTTGAGAAAACATTCTGTAATGCAAGCAATAATACTTTGTTCTATTTTTTTAATCGCAACATCAGTTTACTAAAAAATTAGTTGCAATATTCCTAAGAAGGCAGGTTTCAAGGTCAGACCTAATCAAAAGGTAGATTATATCTATCACTAGGTCTTTGGCCATGGAGATAAAAACAGCTAACTTTTTTTCTTCTCAGCTACTATATAGTTATTCGTAAATTTAGAGTTTCTTCCCTATCCACAGCATGGAGTTGCAAGTCTTTAACAGATTTCAGTCTTTCCTTGAAGTGAACCACCATGGATTTATTTAAAAGTTTAATCATGTTCCATCTCTTATTCCAGTTCTCATAATTTTATCTTTTACAGGAAAAAATGCATTAATGAAGTCATGATTAACACTCTAATTGTTAGCAAGCAGTATTTTAATGGTAGTCATCGTGCATAACAAAGGGTGTTGTTGGAAACCTTCTGCCTGCTGATTGTGAACAGCATTTAATTAGAAATGTAGCCCTGGAGCACGAGGTGAACCTTTGCTCTTAATTGCCTCTGTTGGCAGCTCCTCCCTTGGGCAGTCTGGGGGCCAGGCGGGACATGGTGAGAGCAGGGTGGGTGAGAGGTGCCGCTCCTTTGGGCAGAGCGGATCCTCCAGCTGAAGCCTATTGAGCCAAGGGATCCAGCAACCCTCACTTGTTTGGTGTGACCTCGACAGTCCTTCCTTCAACTCTCTAGTTGTTTGAATACTATTACACTTCTCTGGTAAGCAAGGCCTGTAATGGGAGTGGAATTAACTTCTTTTTTTTTTCTATAACTTCGCTTTCATTTTCCTTCACTGAAACAACTGCGTGGTTCTAGGGAGAAAAATAAAACTGCCAGTGATAAATTTTGCCTTAATTGAAATCAAATTCACTTTCTTTCAATGTAAAAACAGTTAGGGATATGCTAAGCTGTCTTGTAATAGCCATTCGCCAAAACCAGTGTATTGCTGAAAGCAAAGAATAGGAAGCTGTTTTCCTAGCGACTCTTAAGCCTAGACTAAAAGAAATCTCAGCTTCTTGTATGAAACAGTCCTTTGGAGAATTTGTCTTTTTTTTTTTTGTCTTTCCCAAATATTTCTAGAGCTCAGACTTACAAGCCAGGTATGGCATAAACTTCATGTGTGTGTTAGTAGTGCCCATTGAATAGCCAGGAACATTAGGAATGCTCCTTTCTTGCAACTGGAGAACTGGTGCAACTCTGAAAGGCAAACCGCAGCTCATAACGTGTTTGGGTTCCTCACAGTTAGAGAGAGGAATCTTTTCAGGTAAATCCAAAATAGGATCAACGATCTAAACAGGAAGGGTCCTGGGCGATAGTAGGGACTTCAAAACAGAGCATTGCCTTTCTGATAGCACATAGCATGTGTTTTTAATCTAAGTGCTCAAGCAAAAAATACGTCTGGTGGCAGAGCAATTTTGGTTAATAATGTAAGTGGAGAGGTTTTGAGTTGCGTCTCTTGAAGGAAAAGAAATAATTCAGAAGTGAAAGGGATAGATGCTGAAGAAAAATGCCTTAATTAACAGACTTGGTTGTTATGTTGCTTCATGGGGTGTGAACTATCCATTTCATTGTTCTCGATTTTTATTGCTGTTATTGCACAAGAAACCATCACATGATGTTCTTGTCTTGTTACTTGATTAGACTGGGAAAAAAAAAAGCTTAGTGGAGCTAATTGTGCTAATTAAAAGGGTGATTCTGTTAAAATCTGGCCCTGCTTATAAAAAGATAGCAATTGAAAACCAGAGTGGACCAATGATCCCTTCTGTCTGATAATCTGCCTCTTACTGTGCCCAGTGCTGCATGCTATAGAGGCAGGCAAGACTACATAAAGCACCGCACTGTCCAGTGTTTCACCCTGCCTAACGAACACCCGGAGTCCTAAAATGTGTTCTGCTTGAAACTGCAACAAATACCAGAAATGTCTATTACATCCATAAGTGATGAGCTAATTATTTTAAAAATAAGTCAGTAGAAAAATTCTAGTTGGGGAAGGGTCGATGTAATTAATTTCAAGGCTGGTAGTTTGGAGGAAGTTTGCTCAGCAGAGCTTGGAGCAGTTAGTTCTGATTCTGCTGGCTGGCTCACCCGACTAACCCAATTTGCACAGACTAGCATTCTTTTTTCATATGCTTCTTTCAATTTCTCTCTAAGGTGATACTAATCCCTCTCAGTCAGTTTTGAATACTGAAAATATGATAAGAGAAGCTTTAAGGAAACCAGGAAAACGGCCCCTCCCTCTTAGTTTGACTTCCCTTGCTCCTTCAGTGTTGTTTCTGCTTCTGCCGTAGGACTGTGGCTGTGTGGTCTGGGTGGCTCTGTGGGCCAGGCCCATGGGCAGGGTCACTCTGCCCCTATAGCACAGCACGGTTTGCATGGAATAAGCCTTGAGCTCCACTGAGCCTTACATGAGGGGGCGCAGATTTCCTCGCAGAGTAATGAGCAACAACTGGGCCAAGTGGATTCCCCTGCGGGCACTTTCTCTGGACACCAGTGGGTACTGCTCTAGTCCAGCAACTGCCAAATGTAACTTCAGAAACTAGGAGCATTAGTTATCTGGAGAAGAGGCAAGAGCATGGCATGAAAAGACAGCATTTACAGCTATAATCTCTGGCTACAAAAGATAAAAATTGTATTCAGAAGAAATCCCACAGCTGGAAAGAGAGACGCTAAAGAAATGCCTTGGAACAGAAATAAGAATTTTAAATCAGAAGAGATTCTCCCACTATTATATTTCTCTATAAGGAGCAGACTTTTTCAGAAAGATAATTTATAACTCGTATACAGAATAGAACCCTCAAATCGAGATCTTTGTACAGGCACAAATGTCAAAGATCTTGTGGAAGGGAGGGTTGTGTGTGAGGCTTGTGCTAAATGTAACCCAATCAAACGAATATTTGCATGCTGTTGTCCAAAAGCTGATCTGGACTTTGCTTTGAGTTCCCTTCCATGAAGAAACTGGCAGCTGCTTTTTGCCATAAAAATTTAGGTTTTTTTAAAATCCAAAACACATTATATTTCCCTTTTGATGTTTCAAGCCAGGCTGAAAGAAATCTGTAAGTTCAGTGTAGATCAGCTTTTCGTTTGAGTTTATCCTAGATTCAGTTTTGGAGACTGTGTGTACGTCTGGTTCTGGTTCCCACCACAGCAAGTCCTGTGTGGGTGTGGGGTCTTCTGCATTCAGTGTATCCCTGATCTCAGGTCAGAGCATTCTGAACCGGGGGCTGAATCCCAGCCTCTGCCATTGCCAATATTCATGTTTAGTGTCCCTTTCGAAAAGGGAAAAGGACTCTTATAAATTCCACTTCCTCTGGGCATTTCTGCCTTAACTAACATGTCTTGAACACTTTATAAGGAAGAGTTCCCTTTCTCATACATATTTCTATATATGAAGTAAAGCAACCTCTCAATCTCAGTTAATCAAAAATTTGCTTTTATAAAAGGGACAATGAATCAATGTTAATGGTTAAAAAGTAGCATTTTGATGATGTTCTATAATAGGAAAATCCTTTCTTCCTTTTTGTCCTTGCTCTACTGGAGGAAAAAATAGTAAATTAAGTTTAAATGTTCATCAAATATGGCATGCACATTGAGCTTAGTTTGTACTGTGAAATGTAGTTGGTTTCCAGCCATCTAGAGGGAGAAAAAAAAACCTTTTTAGCTGTCTTAGTCAATTCCTGTCTTTTTTCATTTGTGGAATTTTGTCATCTCCCTCTGGTGGCAAATGCCTGAAATCTCTACCACACGGCTGCCGTAGGAGAGGGGCAGGGGGGGAAGGAAGAAACCTTTAAGTCTATTCCAAGGTGCACACTTGAAATCAGCATACTCTCAGTTACAAATATGCAAAGCGTAACAGACTACTCTCTGGAGCGTAGCTTTGATGTGAGAGAGAATGAAATGTAGGTTGGCCTGAGAGCTGGGATTTGCAATATCCAGTTTGAAACAATGTCAGAAAAAGGCGGCAAGAACAGAGGCTCTTGCAGGACGATCTGAAGGGTGCAATTCCAAATTTGCATGTGGCACAAACCACTAGCCTGCAAATTTAATAGTCTCTAGCAAAATCAAATATTAAATACAGATTTCCAGGGAGGAGAGGTTTTGAGCATAGGAAAATGAAGGATACCAAAGGGTAATTTTTAACATTCTGGTTTTTTTATTTTTAAGGTATAATATTACACAGCCTGTTTTGTATAGCCTATTATATCAAGGAATACATTGATGTACCAGAACCTACCTAGTTTTGTATTTTTCGAGACACAGTGGTGAGAAATAGAAAACATTGTTTCCTACCGAGTGGGGTTTGTACTTGAGCATTATTAGTGTTGCTGTTAATAAAAGTCTTTTTGTGAAACTGATCTTTGGGTGAGAATCAGAGGTAATAGCACAGCTTCACTTTTCCGGTCAGCTCACTCGCTGCCCCTTTTCACGTGTGTGCTAATACCAGAGTATTTCAAACACTTATCCATTAAAACAATTCAGCAAACAAGATAGAAACTTGGAAGGCCACCTTAAAAACTTCCAACCGATTTGAGGAATAAGTGATATATCTTCACTATGGCTGTCCTGGCAAATTTAACAACTTAAGTATTCTGGCTCCCAAAAATCTAACTTGAAACACTTGAGTAATCCTCTCAACCTGGCTCCATCTTTTTTCCCTTGTTCCTATGTATATACAGAAGAACACATTCAGCTATATCTGCATTCATGCTCCATTTAGTCATCAGTCCTTTGTGTCTTTACAGTTCATCTCCCTGTGCGTAGAATATAAGTAGGTGTTCTATATAAATAAACTCCTGAACGGGAACCAGATGCTGAACTTTATAGCTGACTAAACAGAACTACTGAAAGGTGATATAATATGCCTGGCATCTGTGAGTCAGCATCAAGATGTGCTCTAAATACTATCGCAAACAGTGACAGTTTCTGGACATAAAGAACTCAATGTGCTCTCATTAGCACTGTTGGAAATTGCTCCCAAGGGTTGTAGTTCTCACTCAATTCAGATCACTTATGTAATTTCAGAGTATGAACTGTTCCAGGGAACTGCAATGTTCACTGATTTTTGCACTGCTTGGTGAACTTTCCATTTAAAGGTTTCTCAGTGTTGGGATGGAGCTAGTGCATTAAGTTCAGTCGTCTCTAAGAACTCCTGAAATGTTCAGACTAGCAAATGTTCCCCGTAAGATGCCCCCTGCCCTGCTTAATGATCGGAGTGAAAAAGCAGAGACCTAAGCAGAGACAGTCTGTTGGGTCAGGGCCTGGATTCACCTGTAACACTGACCTTCATTAATTTTGTGTTTGTATTGTTGAAAAAGTAAACGCTGCCTGGAAAGTGAGATAGCTTCGTAGTCAAGTTTGATATCTGATTCCTGGCCTGACTCTCAGTGGAATTTAAATGGGCTTCCTATGTGCCAATGCGTGAAGCCCCAGTGATTAGAAAGCGGCTGGAGATACAGCAGTGAATGTTTGCAAGTGCTGATGCTGTGCTTGGCTTAGCTAATGAGCTCTTCACAGCCTTCCTTACACGGAGTATTTGTTTTCTCTAGAAGTGAGTTTTATGGAGAGTTCATCCTGGCCTGAATTCTGTATTTTAAGGAAACTTTCACAGAAGTCCTGTTCTGTGTTTTCGCTGTTACTAGCCACCACTGAGTCATGCAGCTAGTGATCTGCTGACAAGCCGTTCCTTGCTGCTTACAAATATAAAAGATGCTGAATGGACAGCCATAGAACTGAAGATTAATTTAGCAGGCAGGCTGGCCACAGACAAGTCGTGAAAACTTTTTTTTTTTAAACAAACTTCAAGCTAGCACAGAAGGTCTGCCTGCTATGACTGGTTGTTTTTTCTACAGATTAGTAAAGCGAAAATTCTGGGCGTACCCAGAGCTGCAATGATGGTGATGATATTAGGCATGCGCCTATGTTTGGAGGTAACTGGCTGACTCTGTTTCTGAAATGTATGTGACTTGAGATCTCCCTGTCTAAGATACAGAAAGATGAAGCCCCCCATAATGCTGCCCTCACTCTTTCAGTCTCCTAGGGGTTTAAACGACTGCTTTCTAGAGAAGGAAATTTCCAAAAGACTGAGCCATGCAACGGATGGTTACAAATCCACCAGTCATTTATCTGAACACACCTTGAGGGTGACATGAATAAAACATTTGCAGACTTAAGCCCTGATGTAAATTCTAAGCAAATATTGGGTTTATGCTGCTACTCTATGCATGTTGAGTGGCACCTTACTCTATAATGAACCTACTGAAACAGATGGGTAATCATAAAATAAATATTTTCAAGCATAGTAAGGGTATTTGAATGTAGCTACTGTGTTTGCGGAGTACTTGCCAAATTTTTTAATGCAACTGATCCTGAAATATGGAAATCCATGGCTTAGGTTGGGAGGCAGAAGGTTAGGGAGTGCTGAGGTTTGGGGGTTTTTTTGGTTTGTTAGTTTTTGTAGGTTTTGTTGTTGTTTTGGGTTTTTTTAATAATTCAGGCAATAATAGCTGAAGTGGGTAAAATCATGGTCTTTAGTAATTGGTTAATCCATTTCTGAAGTTTATTATTCAGATGTTTTGCAATTAAGAATCCTGTTGGACAGTGGCTCATTCTATGATGCACTTTTTAAAGTACTATCAGTTAAATATTAACATCACTGTTAGTTCCGTAATATTGTGAAAAGCAAAATGCAGGAAGTGCAGATGTAAAAATTAGGTTTTTTCTGTGATTCCCTAATTTTAGCACAGTTTATAGGAAGGATGGGCAGGGGCATAAGAAAAGAAGGTTAAATTTAGTTCTTCTGAGGGGTCAAGCTTTAATACTAGTTTAATACATGCAGGCATGTTTCAACAGCAACCCTTTCAGTGTTGGGAGAGCTTTGGGCAGAGCACGCTGCTCAGGCTAGCTGGGATGCTGGCTTGCACAGGAGGGCAAACAGGTGCTTTGGAAAAGCTGGTGGGTAATTACGTGGGTGTGATAATGAGGTACTGTTTTGGTTCTCAGTGTTCTTTTTCTGACAGCAAACTGTTGAGATTCACATTATGTCGATGGACAAAGACTGTGTAGCCAAAAAACACAGGCATGACCAAGTTTGCAGTAACTCGATTACGGTATGCTGCTGAGTTTTTGATTAGCAGTTTTTGCTTTTCTTTTAACTTCAAACAGCACACTAGTTGCAACACCTTCATAGGAAACATCCGAGGGTTATTTTTCTCTTTTTCTAACCAAAGCCATTGGTCTGTGTAATTTATATCATGGCTTTGCATTTTCTCTCTCTGATTACAGCCAAGTACATGGGGCTTTACTAATCTCTTTACAGGGATTTATAAACTGTCTTATGTTTTTCCTTGTTGCAGGTTCCCAAGCCACGTATTTGGCTTCAGTTTTAGGGGTTTGGATTGACCCAAAAGATCAAAGCAAAAGACATCCAATTCACCACGATCATTATGACTTGTAGCCAATGTTTTATACGTCGGGAATTTCCATGGATACAGAAGGGATATAGCTTCCCAAATCTCATTGACATTCAGAGGGTTTTGGACACACTTTAAGCTTCTTTCACAATCCTATGCTGAAATGGCCCAGCTCTGCTTTCCTTTCTAAATAAATATGCATTTCTTAGTTTATTTTTTTATTTTTCTTATTGATGAATTCTCTATATTTTAAGACTTTTATCTCTCTAAGAGACATTCATCTTACTTCTTGCTGACTCTGAGGGGTGTTGACAGCCCAGTATGATTTTACATGATAACAAATGACTACTTATGTCAACAAAAGTTAACAAGTAGGTGATTTTTGGATG
The DNA here is from genome assembly GCF_000699105.1 of Pygoscelis adeliae. Taxonomy (NCBI): domain Eukaryota; kingdom Metazoa; phylum Chordata; class Aves; order Sphenisciformes; family Spheniscidae; genus Pygoscelis; species Pygoscelis adeliae. Next base: position 3,114,584 of record NW_008824283.1, on the reverse strand, counting down.
ACTCCCACTCCTTCCAAAAATATAGGCAAAAAGGTGGGCCTTGGAAGCATGACCAGAAAATCTTACGTTTCTGAAAATGTTGTTAACTGGGGATTTTTTGGTCATGATATAGTAGGTATGTAGCTAATTAATGTCCTACACCAAAGACAGAAGTTTCTGCCTTCCTAAGAAACTTCATCCTGAAGAATATACTGAAACTTTTTACAAAAGATTACGGAATTGTCAGCACTTTCAACTGAAGAGTAAAAAGGAAAATGCTTTAAAGCATATCAGCTTATAAATATTTAACTCAATATTTATAACAACTGGATCTTACAACAACTGAAGTGTTGTTAGATCCAGCCCTTCTTCCACCTTTTTGGGAATAGAAGAGCAATGAATAATATTTGTAATAATTACCAATGTTTATTAATTAATCAGCAGTTACTAACTTCCCTGACTCTTCAGTGTTTCCTTGACTTTGTGGATCCTGATTACTGAGCAGCAACCTACAGTAACAAGTCAAACATTGTACTTGAAAAATTCCTATTAATCTGTGTAATTTTGTGAACAAAATCAATAATTCCATCCTTTGTTTAAATACTTAATGAATTTTAGATGGGGGTACATTAACTTTGTATGACCATGAGCAGCTTCATGGTTTTGCTAAACAAAAAGTGCAACTTCTGCTAACTGCCTGGACAAATGTCTGTGGGTAGACAGAGATGGAGAAAAGCAAAAATATTGAATTAAAAGATATTTCCTGTGTCCTCACTTTCCTTTCCATACCATTGAACTCAGTCTTGTTAGATGTAGCAAATCTCTTAATGAAACCAAAGTGGATGTTTTCTTTGCACCCTCTTTAGTCCTGGAATGGTGACCGAGAGGGAGGGAGCCTGGAGAGTCTTTGTCGTCTTCTGTCTACTCTGAACGTATTCGGGAACATCTCACACCTAAACTTTCCACCGTGCCCATACTGTCCAGTACCTTTTCAATTATTCTTTTTGTCTATCTGGAAGAAAGTGGTTTGTTCCTACTTAACGATGTTCATGGAGAGCAATCATGGCCACTAGTAAACATAATTTTTTCTACACTAAACTAACCCTTCTAATGGCCTGCCCTGGCTTCCCCAGTACCCATTAAACCTTCTCTGCTCCTGATTTAGGTTGAATTGATCTTTCAGAGAAGGGGAGTGGATAAAAAAAAGGCGCAAGAGATAAGTGATCTATGGGGAAGAAAATTAGGAATCACTGAAGTCATGCGAGTGCTCTTTTGCTTTAGTTCTTATGTGCCACTGGGGTTAGTTGGTGCCTGTGGACATTCAGAAAACTTGCTACAAGGTTCTCACAGTTTTGCAGGCCTCTAAAGTTAAACTAGTGAAAACACAAATACCTGGTTCAGTCATTGTGTCTGCCCTGATTATGTGCCCGTGGCCAACAATAAACTCATGAACCCACATTTTATAAGATCGCAGAATGGGACGGGAACATCTCAAGTAGCAACAACTGAAATCTTATAGATAAGTCCTGCAGTGAGCTGCATGTTTTTATAAAGCACCGGTGCAGGTAATACTTGGGTAGTAACTACCAAAGCAAGTGTCTTTGTGACAAGGAGGGAAAAGAATTCAAGGAGAGAATGTCTGTTTTCAGATGTAGAGTTTTCATTTTGAACAAGGGCAGTCAGGGTTATAGTTTCATTGTTAGCAAAGCATGAACAGAAAGAACCAAAGGGCACATGTCAAGAATAGTAAAATAGCTTGAACTTCTCAGAAGTCTTTTGTTTTTAATTTTAAGTAAAGGAGCTTCAAAAATGCTATTAAAATCTTAAACTTAGATATGGTTAAGACTGGAAATTGCAGTTGCCCCTCCTGTAACCTTTGGTATTCTCCCCAATATTCTTCTTTGTCGAATGTACTCAATTTTATGAGCTCATTATTTTTCCTGTACTAATACATTTTCCTTATCTTCTAATTAACCACTGCTTCTAGCATACTCATGATGGCACACTCACATCTGTTCTGGCTTCTCTCCCTTATCTCAATGCAGGTCTCCTGCTGCAATTGACACAGTTGATGTTTTGACACTATTCAGGCTGTCTTCTGGTGCCTTTTGCTATCTTCCACAAGACTACCTAGTTCCAGTTCAGCAGAGGTGGGAATCCAAATGGACAGCTGCTAGCAAGTCTTCCTAATTAAATTTGACAGGGGCTTGAACCGGTAAATAATACCAAAATTCCTTAAATTCCTCCAGTTTTCAAAACTTGCATTAGAACCGTTCCTTTAGATTTCAGTTCTGCATAAAGCACAAGAGCACTTTTTCTAGCTTTTCATGTTCAGGCAACATTTCACATGTCTTCTCTTGAAACCTACTAACTTCCATTTCTCCAGTGATCTCTACCATGTTGAACTAATCTCTTGAGGTTTCAGCCAACAGTAACAAAAGCAGTACAAAAAAAAAGGCAAAATATTTTTAGTCAGTGTCCTTTAGCCTAGGATGAGTTCTTCGCTGACCAAGAGAGTCACATCTATGGGTTTTGGAGTCTGCTGGTTTGGGGGCTATTATGATTCTATGATCATTGCTGAGGCCGCTTTGGTCTTAAATTTGTCTAACCGGTGCTGATAAATAACGTTATCGTTTGGTTTTATATCTTTACCTGATATTTTATACTTACTAACAGGACTATTTAACTTAATACTTTTCCGCAGTCCTCCATTCTTTTATAAAGCTGTTTTGTTAACAGATTTTATTGCTTTTTTTTTTTTAATGTCATCTGTTGCGCAGGTTTTTGTTCTCTGTGAGGCTATGTGAAATACTGATGTTGATGCTATAGAAAAGCTATTGAGAAATTGAATGACAGTAGTATACAATGAGAAAGCAGGCAGTGACTAATGTCTTAGGTGTCTTTCTACATGACTCATCAATTGTATCTGAAATCAAGGCTTTTCCTGTTTTTGCAGCTTTCCATCCGAAAGGCTATAGACAGAGGCTTGCAGAATTTTTCGCAGATAGACTGTTTGGACAGAAGTGCATCGTACCTTTAGCCTAGGATGAGTTCTTCGCTGACCAAGAGAGTCACATCTATGGGTTTTGGGGTCTGCTGGTTTGGGGGCTATTATGATTCTATGATCGTTGCTGAGGCCGCTTCATAACAGCATATCGCCAAGTATCACAGACTTCCCAATGCAAGATACAGTGCAATGCAGAAAGTATGGAAATATGCTAGCAATGCAGTCTTTATGTTAAAAACTCCTGTACCTATTTTTCTACTAGAAAGCTGAAAGTATAAGATAAAGAAAACACTAATGAAAATGATAGTCTTGGGTGCCTTTCATTGCACAGTGCCTGAGATACTGTAGTCTTTCAGATATGCAGGCCTTGCAGAAAGTTGAAAATGGATTTTTAGTGTAATTTATATTAAAAGTTACTTAAATATAGGAATAAAACTAAATTATGTTTTTCATGTCATATTGCTCAGTACTTATTAAATGTTAGGATCATTAACACCACTTTATACATTGTGTGTTTAGTAATTACACAACTGCCATGCTGATATTCTCATCACTGAGAATATGACTAACGCCAAAGAATATGTGCAGCTTTTCACTCATTTAGAGAAAATTTGCTAGTGAGGGGTTATTAATTTCTCAAATTGCTGACTGGAAAGCAAATGTAGCTTGAGGCTTAACGTGCTGACAATGTTTTCCTGTTTTTAAAGGTAGTCCAGCTCTCATGAGTTACAGGACAAGAAACCAGTCTGCCAAGCTTCATGAAAGTTTCAAGAGTGAGAAAAGAAATGAAGTCCTTTGAAGAGGTCATTAATTAGAAATAAGTTTAAAAGGGAAAGGAAAACGTCTTGCTAGTCTCTGATCAAATGTTGTTACAAAGATGTGGTGGGCATTGTTAGGCTGGTAGAACTGGATGATTTATTTCCATGTCACAGAGAACTTTATCGGAGGAGGAGGATGTTTAAAGTTTCACTGTGCTCCATTCCATAGATTCTCCCCCCCACACAGTCTGTGCGGCTTCATCTCTTTCCCCTCTCCTGCATCCCTACTACACCCTACCCTTTATTTATCTCAGGTAAATATTCCCTACAGTGGCTCTGTTTTGTCCAGCTGCTGATTAATTCCCCTCCCTCCTTTCTGCTGGTGTGCTCAACAATCATCAGACAACTGGTCCAAGGTGACAGGAGTAAATTTTTGCTTGAAAAAGCAGCAGTGGTGGGGCAGTTGGTGTGGTTAGCAATAGCTGGTCTTGAAAGAGAACCATCCTGAAAGATCTGGCCAACGTGTTTGATAGTTCCTCCCTTTGTTTTCCCTGTGAAATGAAAAACCCTTTCACTGAGCTCCATAACCTCCAAAGGGGCCACAAAAATACAAAGGTGGGTGCACATTAATGCTGTTAGCCTCGTCTTCCTACTCTGCTCCTTCCCATATCCTGAAGTATTTTACCCGTGGAGCTAGATAATTTGTTAGGTACTGGAACACAGGTCCTCTTGCTGGGCCAGGCAATGGCATGCAAACTCCTTTTCTTTTTTACCTAGGACCCACTTTGGAGAATCCTTTCAACCCCAGGGTATGAACAGTGCTACTCTTCAAGTTGGCACCTCTCAGACTGCAAGGTGCGGGTGGACATGTAGTCAGGGACAGGTCGGGTATCTGTCCAGGAGTGTGCAGCTGGCAGAGACCTCCATGATGGAGAAGGGCCAGCAGCACCAGGCTGCTCGTGAGGGTTATGCTTCCTTATGGGATTCTTCCTGGGCTGTAGATACGTGGCACAGGATGACAACTGTTGCACAGGGAAAAGGTTGTGGCTCTGCGCTTCATGTGTATGAGGCAGAGGTTTGCAGTGGGACTTGTGATATAATGGCCAAATCGTGAGAAATGAGCAATCTGAAGGTGTTTGTATTGTAATGGTTTCACAGACGAGTGAGCTGAAAGTGCTTCTTATCAGGATCACGTATAATATTTCTTGCCTCCAAGTAGTCTCAGCTATGCTAGCCTCCTTCTGTCCAACTCTGGTTCTTGGGCTGGGAAGGGAGAAGAACTATTTCCCTGCATGCGCCTTTCCTGTGTTGTCTCTCGGTTAACTCATGGTAAAGAGTTGACCAACTTATCTTAACGTCAATGTTTGCACAAATGTATTTGTTCGAAGCAAATGGCTACTCAAGAGTCCTTTGAAGAGCCTGACCTGAACACACTGTCCTTCCTCTTAACGTTGCAATTGCTGATGTATGAGCTCATTTCTTTCAAATGTCCTATTCTTATAACGAAATGTGCAGGAGGTGGGGTCTGCAAGCAGTTTTTGACTAGAAATTCCAGTTGTCCTTATTTTCTTAATAGCAGACCTATTAGGGTTGTTCACACCTTTAGAAATTAAAAAAGGCACGGCTTCTTCAGGACTTTTCTTTCCAGAAGGCTGCAGGCATGACAGAGGAGCGCTTTCAGCAGTGACCTCTTATCATACCAGAGATGATGGTGTGATGTTTGTTAATTCACTTTTTTGATGCTTTAGGCAAATGAGGTGGGTGGAGAGGCAAGAAATCTATTCAGTAATGTCATCCTCTGTAAAAAAGATTATAGGGAAATGCTTTATTATCATTGCTTACAATCATTGCTTGCTGGTTTTCAAAATATCAACAATATGTTAAATGCTTTCAGGAGACCTGTAAGAAACAGCTCTTTCCTCAAATAATTTACGGTCATGGCAGGCTGTCATCTGCTGCTGTGCATGTGTATGTTCCATTTTTTACTGCCCTTTTTCACAGACAGGCAAAAAAGAAAATCATCAGAACGTTCTCTGTTGTCAAATGAAGAGAAAATAAACAGGAGAGGAGGACTGCAACATGAGTAGGGAGTCATTATTTATTTGATTTGTTGAGGGGAAAGTTCAGATAATTATCTAGAATGTTGCAAAGCTTTGCCTGTCAGCCTTGATACATAATGAGAATTTGTTGGTAGACATCCAGAGGGAAAATTGCTTTGAATTCTTGCATTGAATTTTACAGTGTGCTGTTTCTGTTTGAATGAATGAATAGTGGTTCAACATGGGCATATATGGTGAGCTGTAACCAAAACTTGCAGTGCTTGGGCAAAAAGATGGTGCCTCTCCTCTGCACCCATGCCTGCGCGGAGAGCTGGCCGGCGCAGTGTTAATGAGGCACCAGCCCCTCTTTTCAGTGGTCACTGACAACAAATGTATCCTTTCCAATACACCATGACTGATTCTTCTGTCAGGCTTAAATATTGCAGTCCAGTCTTCCTGTTGCATATTTCAGAAAAAACAGCTCAGACCTCTTAAATAATCTAATCTTGTCCGTTTGTTTACTTCTGCCAGATTTTAATTTCTTTGTCACAGACTTTGAGCTGTCTGTTCCAAAGCTTTACAGCTGTTTATTACAGACTACAGTAAACAGCTGCATTTCTTTCTGAAGATTGGTAGTATATTAACACTGTGTTTTAAGAAGAAGTTGGAGAACTTCAGCTTGACTCTTAATTGAAGCTTTACTGATCATGTATCAGGATTCATTTTGCTAAAAATATAAATTAGTTCTCACTGGGTAAATTTCAGCAGTTTCTAATCTTTCCTTCTAATTTCTGTATTGATTTGAATTAATTGTTATTCCAGGGATTGCAAGCTCTTCCCTATGACCGTCTAATGACTTTTACCAATGCTCTATCGCACTTGCTTTGAATTTTAACGATTCAGGAGATGGGGAGTTTCAACAGTCATTACTGTCTAGAAAGGAAACCGGTTTTCATTGGTTAAAAGTTATTGAACATGCTGTTCTTTCTAAACATCAAAGATCTGGGTTTGTGGGTGGTGTTTTGATTTTTCAGTTTGCATTTTCAGTGCCTTGACAAAGTCACATTTTGACCTGAGCAGTATTCTGAAGGGTCTGAAAGGTCCTGGTTAGAATCAAGAACTGCCACGATTTAGCTTACAGTTTGCCTGATTTTCTGGGTGACTATTCATACATACCTTATATCTCCTTCTGCCGTAGAATCCAGTTTTTGATTGTCAGGTGGGGGGTGCGAGGGGTGGATGGCAAGTTTTTCCTCTTTTCCTGCCTTGCAGAATGCCCTTCCCACTTGTGCTCTGTTGCCTGTATAACTTCAAGTCTTCTAGATAGAGAATAACATTAGTGGTCTGTGTGGACATGACTTACCATAATAAGGTCGTTGTTTTCTGAAGTCTGTAATGTAATAGAAATATAACCTTCTGACACCGTATAATCTTATTGCGCAGCCAACTCTCCTTGAGACAAGATTTTGTTCCACTAGTAGATGAAATAGTGAATTGCCATTCAGAAGTAAATGGCACATGGCTGGAAATAGTGAATTCAGCCGTTCGGCTGCTTGTGTGGGTTGTGCCTCCATTTCTGTTTGTAAAATGGGAGAAGCATTCCTCTGATACACTGAATATTATGAGAACTAATAACAAAATGTTGCAAGATCCTTTGACCAGTAGTGATGAGTTTAAAAAAACATAGTCACTTAACAACACTAGCACTTTTAGAGAGCCCATAACTGAGGTCTTAAATCTTACTTTATTTATTTTATTTTATTTTTCCTGAGCAATACGTTGTTCTTATATGGGGACTAAAGAGTCAAGTTCTGCTTACTCACATAAAAGCATAGGCTAACTAAAACCCCATATTTCTTTCTCTTAATGAAGCAGATGAACAAAAGAGGAAAAAGCAGGAAGGGAGGCAGGAAGAATGGAGAGAGAAATGCAAGGGAGAAAACACTGTTAGATCTGACACTAATGGATGGCAGGCTAGTTTGGGAAGACTGGTGTGGGTAACACTGCATTTCTTCCCAGGCAGATTTAGGACTGCTGTGTTAAGTACTGTGTTACGTTTCACCAAAATTCAGAATTTCAGCTAATCACCTTTGAGTGTTTATTGCAAATGGAGTTTATCCTGTAGCTCCAGGAATAATGGGTATAGAGCTTAGGAAGTAGGAAGAATTTTTGTCTCTTCTGTTTCTGGGGTTTGCCAAGCTGTTATTCTCAGCAGAATGAAAAGTGCCTAAGTGGTTATGTTTGTGGGGAAAAAATCCAGAATATCTTGACATAATTTTCAAAACCGGTGAATCCAGTGATGAGCTATTCTTCATAGCAAGTTACAGATATCTCCTGGGTGACTCAGATAATCTAGGTAAATTGTAAAGTCATTGTAATTTAAGAGTTTAATTCCTAAGAGTATCAGAGAACAGCTGTTGTATGCACAATTAAAGTAGGTATGGGTAATTTTCCAGGTATATCTACTTCCATTTAGTGAATTTCAGTGGTGTTCTCATACAGCCTTTTGATTAAGTTAATGTAATGCTCTGTTTTTAGGACCAGTGCTAAGATGATTTATGTGCCAGTATTTCCCAGTGCTGCACTGCCAGTATGTTTGCTCTTGAGACAGATGACTGATGGTTTAAAATGACTGAAAATGTTTCTTCCATTTCTGTGTGACAGTTCATTAACAGATTATACACGGAAACATCCTTAGTTACATACAAATCAGATTCATCAGCAAACATGTGAAACATGCATTTAATCCCATTTACTTGATGTACACAAATAATCCATAAAGGTGATTTATTATTCCCACTTGCCTTATCTTGCATCATCAAACTATAATCAATAAGAGCTATTATTCTTTCAAGTAAGAGATTTATAGACCTTGGTCATGGTGTAATAGCCAATGTGCACATAAAAAATCAGTTTGAAAAGCCTTTACTTTTACATTCAAGTGTCCTTGAGACGTAGCTACTAAATTGGATTCCATATCACAAACAGAAAAAAAGGATTATAATAATCCTAAATCAAAGAAATTGGAGGGGAAAAATGGGTGTCACAATCTAACAATTGACTTCTTTTTCCACTTATATCATGCTGGAAACATAGCTAGTCTGCATTTTTACGACTATGTAAGCGAAATATGACTTTCAGTACTTCTTCACTTAGGACCTCTTGTCCCACAGTGGTTTAGCTCTTGCTTTGTAATGAGTTAAGAGCAAAAAGGGGGCTTAAAGACAGTCTGCTCAGAGCAAGCTGATTCTATAACTCTGCATGTTGTAGTCATCCTTTGTTGCAGCGCTTTGTATATGTTACAATACCAACTTGCAGTTTGCCATCCGTGTAGTGACTTATAAGTTGCTATAGTTTCTGTGACTTTAAAATTTGTATTCCCTCAGTTTAAATAATAGTGAAAAAGTTAAACTTAATTTAAAGTTGCCTGACTTCATAGTCCAACACATAATGAAAAAATCCATTTTTCTTGGGGCTGTTGTTTCATCCTGTCTGCAGACTCAAGTTAATACTGTCGTATCCATTTACCCTACATTTATTTGCTAGCTGGTTTTATTATCTTAGAGGAATCTCCCTTCTGGATTCCCAGCTGATCCCTGACTCTTAATGTGTACAATTGAGGAGAAACTCTGCGACAGTAAAAGTTAAAAACTGATTCCCACCTTCTCAACTTCAGCCGCAAAAATATTAGCTGTGGTTTAGCTTTGGATTAAAGGCTTGAAATGTAGGTAAGGGAGGTGGACAAATCTGTAAGTCCTCAAAGATAAGAGATGCATGAGCCACCCGGGAGAAGAGCAATTCTTGTGCTCTTAAATATGTTCTTAGCCCAGCTTTGTGCATTTTAATAAAACAAGATAAATTAGGGTTCATACCATGTGCCTGGAGTCTCCACTTTTCTCAGCATTGTGTTTGACAGGTATGATGATATTGTGACATATTCTGTTGAAGTTTCATTTTGACTCCTCAGGTAGGAGGCGAGTACAATGTGGGAGAATAGTTCTAGTGTTTCCTTCCTTTTTGACACTCTGTAGTAGACTGTTGGCAAACTGCTGTTATACTAATCCTTCCATTGCAGATAGTAAATTAAGTTTAGAATTGCACCTATACAGTAGCAAATGAATTGCATTCTATCTCTAGCTGATGGTAGAGGCATGGCATTGTGAGAGTATGTGTAGTCAAGGCCATTAAAAAGTCCTAATTTTTGTGGACTTTTATACATTATTTGCTAGCATTATATACTTGGATCTAGTTAAAGCTATTATTTGGCTTATCATTTCAGAGGGAAATCTCAATTTTAACGCTATAACGGTGAACGTGAACTTTTTTGAGGTAAGGAAGTTGAAGTTTTCTGCAGATGAGAGGCTTAACATGTAGCTCTGTGTCTAACCCTCCACAGTTTTCAAGTCTTCAAATTATTCAGCCATGATTAACAGGTAATTCTAGGTTATTAACAAATGAACTGTTATATTAAGTTACTAATCAGGCAAATCATATATTTTGTTTTCTTTTCAGAATGTTCTTATAATTACCCATAATAGCATCTACTGAATGTTTCATCTCATTTGAATTTTTGGCCTTTTTTTCCTCTTTACATATATGAACTAATCTAAATTCTGCTTTTATTCTAATTTGTAAATATTTCTTCTTATTTTGCTATGTGTTGCTTCATCAAAATGTGGTTACTAAATCTTTTCTTTTTTCATTGATTTTATATCCTTTGGGATAGTGAATATATGTTCCACTACTAGGGACACACTGAACCAAGTTTTAACACGGAGGGGGAAAAGAAAGGTTTGAGATCCCTCCCCTCTCCCACTTTCCACCTCCCACTCATGTAAGTACCATGGGGAGTTGCTGTGGGTTGTTCAGACTTCTCTATAGAAATAAATTTCTTTAGTTTTACCTCCAGTGGAGGATGAGATATGAAACACCGACTGGGGTAAAGGATGACATCTAAAATACCATTCCTGAATTTCAGAATCTGAACAGAGATAAATTTGCCCCTTCCAGGATGAGGGTACAGGGAATTAATGGTTTGATTGTAGTGCCTTTCCAGACTGGCTTAATATTGAGGCAACATAGTTCCCAAATTGGTCAGCAACCAGCTTATGTACCAAGGAGTTGCAGCGTGTTTCTACCGTCACTGATAGTACATGCTAAAGCCTCACTGCTCTGTCACTGCTTCTCATCTGAAGAGAGATAAACACCTAATTTTCAGGGTTCCAGAGGATTTGCTAAAATTCCACCACAATAGACAACTCAGCCAACATTTTGTTTGAGAGCAGGTCAATAGCTATTTAGTTAAACAACTGAAGGTAACTGTAAAGATTTATATTCTGTGGTAATTTCTAGGTGAAAAAAGATGTTATATGAAATAAAGTACTCGTATGTGTTTGATGTGGTGATAAGCTGAGTATCTGTAGCAATTGCTTCCCACCAGATGGGCTGTAAGTAGGTTGGAGTGCTGGCAGCTGATATTTAGGACATGTAATCTGAAGAAAACAGGAAGGTAGAAAGCAAGGGGCAAACTGTGAAGTAGAGTGGAAATGGAAAGAAATAGAGCAGTGAAAATAGGAAGCTTGTTACTGTTTTCCCGCAGTATAATAACTGCAATTCCTAAATCACTTTCCTGTAGCAGGGGGATGCTTGTTCCATAACAGATGAGTGAGGTATAAAGGGAAATATTTCCACTGGAGAGCTAGAGTTGTCCCACCGCAAAGGGCATCATAGTTCACGTGTGATAGATTCTGAGATAAGGCACGATGATGTTGCAAAAGCCAGCCAAAGTCCATGTCTGGAGCAACAGTTGTGTTAAACAAACTGCTTTCTGCAAGGGTGATAAAAATTTCACATTATTAGTGTTTCATATCCCAGTGACATGATGTGTGTGTCTTAAGGGGCTTGCTGTCTAGTGTGCAGCTCTAGTTCTTTCTTTATTTTTATTAATTCTTTTGACACTATATGTTGTAACAGATTCTGTCATCTACTGTACTAAATACTTTGGAGCCTGGTAAAAAAAGGGAATGTGTTTGTCACTATGTTTCATGAATACAACTGATTTCAGATTCTCCAGGGAGTAAGGGGAGACACGATTTCACTTTCAGCATGTGTGTGTTATTGCTGGCATCTGGCAGTCCACGTGCCCATTGCTGGTAATAAACAAGACACAAACATACTACTCTCCCTAGTTAGCTTCAAGCTTGCTCTTCTAGCAGCTGTCATTGAATTTAACAGTAAATTATTTGGCCTAAACGGGCCGGTGATTGCTACCTGCCAGAGCAGCAGCTGGAAGAAATACAAATATTTCCTTTTCATTTTAATACATATTCTTCATTCACGAACATCTTTTCTGGGGTCAAAGATGTGACTGACTCATTACAGGACTACATGGTCACAACTGGGGACTTTGTCAGTCCTCAGCTATTGTTTACTGTAGCTATACTGTATCAAGAGCATTTGGATACCATTTGTTCCAATGGTTGCTACTCTCTTCAGGTAGCTGCTCATTACCAGTGTTTTCATGAGTATTTCTCTACTCTAGCTCTAAAATTAAGAGTTATTTAAGATTAAGTTAACTTTATTTTTCATGCTATTTTCCTCTGTTTCTATTCAATTTCCCCAGGAAGGTAGGCTTCTCTATACTTGAGATAGACAGCAGTCTAGCATGGTGTATCTAGACATGATTAGCAGTTTCACTTAGTCACAGATTTCTGCCTGGCTAGCAAAGCAGGTAAATCCAGCCAGGCTCCTTAGATCCTGTCTTCTTCCTAAATCAACTACTGTTCATTATTTCCAAACAAGCCTTGCACCCATTGTATAGTGAGTTTTGCAAGCACTCGATGTTTAAAGAATCTGAAGAATTTCTAATATGTGTGGGACTTAGTTTGTTTATAAAATTAGATACAAAATGCAAAAGAATCAGGGTAAAACAGCTCCCAACTCACTTATATGCACAGGATGGAAAAAACTTTGCATGTAATCCAACATATTCTGCGCGGTTTGTCCCCAGCAAAGGCTGATGTTTCAGTGGGTTAATCCCTGGCTGCACATGCTCCCCAGAGCAGTCTGCCTTGCACTGGTATCCTGCTGCATATGCTTTTGTGGGAGTCTGGAATGATGACACGAGTGGTGCTGTCTGCCTTCCTAAAATTTGCAATCCATAGAAGTACTGTGTTAAAAATGTCAGTATGAGATCGGAAAATGATGTATGCTTTGGTGCTTCTTCATGTCATTACACTTTGATCAGAGGTAAATTCATTTGTATTTTAGTCCTATCCTTCAAGTTTAAGGCTCTACTGGTGCTATTGGGTGATGTGTCACCAGATTTTTTAGGACAGTGGTTTCTAACGTCTGATATAAAAAAATTCAGCAGACCAGGTCTTTGTTACATCTTGCTTTCTTATGAATTGTTAGTGCCTTACCTTACAGCATGAAGAAAGTGTTTTGTCTTCTGTTACAAAGCAAATGTCACGTAGTAACTGAGCATTCTGAAAAAAATCAGTCAAACACTACTACATTGCTAGGGAATATACAGATTTTTAACTCTGCTGGGGGTATTGTATAGCTGAGAGAGGAAGCGGGGGGGGTGCAGAGGGAGAGAGGGCAGAGAGGACAGGCTTTTACTCCATGTGAAAACTTTTTTTTTTTATTCCACGTGAAGCTGTGTAGAAGATTTCTCTTTTTATGTATTGATTATTTTCCATAAGGAGATATTAAACCTATGTGCAGTTATTTTGCCAATTGCTAAGTAGCTGTATAAGGACCTCCAGTAAACGAGGCTTTTATCATATTTGCATATTTTTTATCATGCATGGGTGATATGTTTTTGTATGATGCTTGTCAATGCCATTTACATCTCAGTATAGGAGATTTTCTTTGGTCATGCTTGGTGCAAAAGTGTAGATGTGGCAATTCTCCCTTGTGATACTGGTGACATTTCTTTGTTTCATTTGTTTTATAGAGACTATTAACTGGTGAGATCAGACATGTCAAAAGGAAATCTCTATTTTTTTACAATCAAAAAATTGTATTAAAATCTCATCCGTTTTCTATGTTACAGTTGCAGGTACAGGGGTATGTTTAACACAGGGATGTGCTTGTAAGTGGCATATTTATAAAAGCAAATGTACAGCTCAGAGCAACTTTAAGAAATGGAAGAAAAAAGACTGTGATGGACATAATAGAGCATATCCAACATTTTCAACTACTCCTGAACATAAGCTAAAAAGCTTCCTGTGAAACGCATGAGTACTGATCTTACTATTTTCTGTGTTAATAGGGAAACATCCTTTAAAATATTACAGTTTTTCTTATGCTGTCTTACAAAATTGCAGTAGTTGCTCCCGCTTATGTTTGTGGTCCAACAGAGTTTCTGCAATGTGGCTAAATGCTGCATCACTAATGATCTCTGTTTGTGACGACTGATCTTAGAACTGAGAAGAAAAAGAAAATGATCGTAGGAAGTTGGCTTTAAGGGCACTGATGAAGGCCAAGGGATGAGCCATGCGACACCTGGCTATAAACAGTATGTACAGAAGTGATAGGCTTGAAAAATAGCAAGTGTGTAACTCACTCAATACATGTTTACCATGCAGTGGATTCTTTACTGAGTCGTAATAGTTCCACGTGCAGTTATAGAAAGAAAATAATTATTGATGCTAACATAAATATGATCTGTTCAAAGCATTGCATGAAGGAAATATATATTCTTTCCATTCAAAAATATAGCTTTTCAGAAAAACTGAAATTGTAGTTATTGGAATAGCCCACTGAATATCTGATTGCTTGTAGCTATTGAACCAAGACAGAAAGTCTCCTTTCACCTCAAATTATCAGCTTGATGAAGGAATTACATTTTATATTTCATTTAGGATTTTAGACTAAAAATTCTTCAGTCTCCATATCTAGTAGCTTATGAAAGAACTAAATGAGCTCATCTTCTGTTGGAGAATGAAAGAGGGTGGTAGAACTAGAAAAAAATTGGCTTTGTGAAGGAGCGCACAAGAACAGACTTTAGACAAAGTAGATTTGATTTCTGTCAGTACTCCAAAAGTTGTGGGATTCAGGCAAATGATTCAATTCCTACCTCTGTTTCTACAATAAAGTTAACAGCTACCTATTTCTACTGTGATTTCTTTGCAAAAATGATCTGCTTTATGATGCATAGCACAGTAGGAGTTTTCTATTAGTTAGGGCCTTTAAGTAGGATTTTTAGTAATGATCTGTATGCTCATGTGTTACTGAAGTAAAGTAATAATGTAGCCTAAAAATTGGAATTAAGAGCTGTATAGGAAGTTGTAAAATGAAACTTTTACTGAAGCTTCATTGGAGAATTTGGAACAAGGACTCTGAACGGCTTCAGAAGAGTTTGTGACATTTTATTTCAGCCTCAAACTTTTTGCAGAGATTTCTCTAATGGCTTTGCATGACGTTTGGAGAGCCACCATTTCCTATTCAGTTCATAACCCACAGCAGGGTCCCCTGGCATGGCTAGAACCCTTAACCTAGGTCAGACCACCTGGAAAGTATAGTGGCTGCTTAGCAGCCCACCCTTCCCCGTCCTTGTTTACCACAGTAATGCATATTCACTATTTGGTGTTTACAGTAACAGAAGGTGTAGTTTCAACTTCTATTTTTAAACATATTATAATGAAGGGGATGTTTCAGCCCTAGGCTGGACATGTGTGCTTAGTCCTTCGTCTCAGCCCCAGGGTGGACATCTGCACGTTGTTCCTTCATTTTCACCAAAGGCACCTACTTTATCCTTACAGAGGTGGGATTTAGAACAGAACGCAGATAGAGGACCTCCTCCACCTTTTCCAGTGAGGTGCTATCTTCTCATTTCATTAGCCTTATTCCCCATCTGTCCATTTATAATAGCTAAGGTGTGCCTTCCGCTGGCAGTCTTGATTTGACTCACTTTTTGGTTTAATATGAAAGTTGCAACAAATCTGTTAATGGCACAGAGACCTCTCATTGATTTGTATTTTCTCTCTTGTTCAACTGCTGAATGCAAAGTGAAGGGCATTAATTCCTTGGATTTAAGGGGATTCTGCATGCAGATTTACTGGAGGAAAAGAGAAAGAATTCTTATGCAACAGTTAAATGAAGGACACCTTAGCTTGTAAGGTCCATGCCTGTTTTTTACTTTTCCTTTGACAAGACTTTCCTTGGTCAGATTATATGGCCTGATATATTCTCCTTGTATCCAGTTTCCATTCTTCTTCAACCTAAAGCAACATGATCGTGACTGCATCACGAAGTGCAAAACGAGAGGCAAGGAAAAATTGGTCTTACACTTCCAGTTCAGTTTTGTTCCTATTCTTTCCTTCTGCCGTTTCACTCTCTCAGCTGTATTCGTATTGTTTTCCCAAGGATACTCCTAGGGTTTCACACGAGGGGAAGGAGTTTACATTGTCTTTTTTGTAGGGAAACGGTGTGCTGAAAACACTTTCACAAATGTTGACGCATTGGCTGTGTTGCATTATTACTTCTGTGTCAATTGACTTCCATGCAAGATAGGAGCAAATATATGGCTAGTTTCTTGCAACACCATTAAGATGCCCAGAGAGAGGAGTGAGTTAAGCGTTTGGTAGTTTTGGGAACAATTTTCAGCATCTTTACATGTACATTTAGGCTCCATATTCACAGAGAATCAGGATGCTCTCTGATACTGTAGAAAAGATGTACAACTGAACAAGAGTTACAAATCATAAGAGAGTCCTTACGGAGACTTTAAATAGTCACGAAGGTTGGCTGGATGCAGGCTTATTAAAAATCTAACTGCTTCATATTGCAGTGATGCTGGTGGAAGCTGGAGGCACAGATTAAGGGTATTAGCTGGCCCTTAGGGCAAAATTCTCAGCTTGAACTCTTCTCTGCAGAACAAATCCCAAGCATGTCATGCCCTTGTTCCATGCATAGGAGTTGCATTAATCTCAGAGTCCCTTTTTTCTTTGTTTGTTTGGTTTGTGGGTTTTTTTAAGAAAAGTCTCACTCCCTGAACCAGTTAGGAGGCATATTAGTTTTTTAACTGTGATAAACGCTAGAATCTGTAACACCAGGTGTTGAGTTTTGACATCAATGCTAGGGGAAAGGTGCAGGAGAAATCTGAAATCTGTGAAGTTACTCCAGGGATAATTTGATGTCACCCCCAGCAGAATCCCTCTCAACAAGTTAGAAAGAAATACGTGATGAAACATTCATCTTTTACATTAACCTCAGAGGAACTAGCCAGTGTGACTGCAGAAGCAACATTGCAGGAACAGTGTGGCTCCTGCTAAGCCAAGCTTTCTTGCTGTTTCTTTTGAAGACACAGCAATAGCCTTCATCGTGCACTGTATACAGCTTAATTTATGGATTTGGAGAAAAGTCTTTGCAAAAGTTCTGCTTCAGACTTCTGCTTAAGCTGAAAGATGCAGCTAGCCAAGGGAGGACATAAGAGTGGATACAGAGGATAAAGACTAGCTAAAAAAAAGGGAACAAGCAATTGCTTGTCAGAAAAGCTCTTCTAAATTGGAGAGAAGTATTAAGTAGGGTTCCCAAAGGGGGTAGTCCTTGAACATAGTGTCTAATCATATACATGACTGACGGGGAGAGTGAACTAGTTAGTTGCTGATGAAACTAAATTTGGAGCAGCAGAGGCTGTGGAACAAACAATAAGGGAGACTTTAAAGGATTCCAGACTTAAGTATGAGCCCTGTGTATTAAATGAGCTTGAATACAGACAGACATGAACCATGATAGAGCAAACAGGCAAAGTGCTCAAAACAGAAAAAGTTCATTTAAACTGTTAAAGGATAAAATTCAGGGGCTATAACTTCTACAGACTACGTAGAAAGATGCAAAGAGCAAACAGAAAGCATGTCTTTACTTATTCTTTACTTACATTGTTTCCCATGGAATTAATCGATTCACTTAAGTAGCACCAGATTTTTTCCATATTTACATACTTGATTACTTGGCTCACAGAGGATTATTCCGAGTCCTTTCTCTGAAACTATTTCAAAGTGTATTGGAGAATTGGTTTGTGAGGCAATTCTAACCACAGATTTTCAAAGCAGTAAGAACAATTGGGGCAATTCTGTGGTAAAAACTGTCTCATAATCCATTTCTCCATCTGTAGGAGTCCAGTTACATGGAGAAAAGTGAAATTTCGAACTATCAGATTCAAAGTAAAAGAACAATTTCTTTTTTTCCAGGTACATGTGTTTTTCAGCAAAGTTAATGTTATGTCTGTGCTTTCTGGCGTTGTGCTGATATACACCCGCATTGCTCTGGAAAAAGCATGTGTTGTGCTGTTGGTGGTGGGGGTCCCTTTTTTTTAATCTATTTTCAAACTGCATCTATAGAGGAAGTAAAGTGTCTCTCTGTTACACTAATGCACTGTATCTCCGTTTCTCCTGTCTATGGACATAATGTAAATGTACTACCAAATCCTGCCCATCCAGTTGTAGACCATGTGTCCAAAAAACTTTAAGGTGGATTACATAAACAGGCCCGTTTGTACCAGAGTTGCTGGAAGTATAGGAGACAAAAGCCTAGTCTGTCCAGCCTCTACTGCCATACCAGAGGTAGGTGGTCCCTCTTCATAGGCTGTGGCAGCATTTCCCAGCTCTGTTCTCAGCCATGCTTATGTACATGATTTACATGCAGCCTCATCCCTTCTTCTCATGTAGATGCACGGGTAGTGTTCAGACCATTCTTGGGAACAATAGAAAACAGTCAGGTCTTGGGGCAGTGTGTATCACCCGAAAAACTCTTCCCCATCTCCTCTGATGAAAAGACAACAGGGCAAATATAAGCTTCCCGCTACCTGAATCTGACCAACAGAACATAATTGGGCCTTGCAGTCCTTTGTTTCTGAGAGGAAAGAATCTGTAAAACCAAGGTCCTTGTCCCTTTTCTTACAGCTGACTTCTGTGAGCTACGTGCCTCATTTTGCAGTATTTCATTTTTATGCCACAACCTATAGGAGCATTGTACAGTCATGTACAAACGTAGCCCATTTTTTCTGTGGTCCCCTTATAATCTTGCATAAAACTGTAGCACTACAGTGCTGCTGGCCAGCTGAGACTCCAAAGAAATCAGTGCAGTGAAGCAAACTATTTTACTGCTGTTGGTAGTGCAGTTGTATTTTATTGTCCTGTCTGTCTTGGCTGTCACCTTGGAGAGCTTTTCTGGCTCTGGCTGATGTGGGTTAATCATGGTTACTGGGGCAGACACAGGGTTGTGTATAAATTAACATAGTCAGCTTGGAGAAGGAAAAAAAATCAATAGTAACTTCAGATAATTTTATTTTTGGTTTTGAAATGGACTGGCAAGAGGTTTTGGTAATGATTTAAATTGGATCTTGGAATTGATTTTAATTATGATTAAGATGACTGCTAAATTTAACAAGATACAATTAAATACCAGTTTATTAAGTTTGGATTTGTGGCTGTTTAACCGTTATGCATGATGTGCATTTTTAATATTCCTTAATCCTGAATTAATGGTTTGGATAATCAATTGGTATTTAACGTATTAATAATTTTTATCTCAAAATGCCAATAAAAGAATGCAGTTCTGAGCTGTGCATGGTATCTGCCCCATCTATTACAGACCCGAGCCCTAGCATTGTGCCATTTAAAGCAGCTCTGCAATAATTGTAGAGCAAAACTTCAGCAACTCATTGAAGTGGAGTTTAAAGGCTGCTGTATCTCTTGGACATGCGTGTGTTTCAAAGAGAGCAGTGGTCACTCAGAGAAAAGGTGACTTGATCCTCTGTCCTGCCTTGGGCTCTATGCTCAACATAATTCAGCTTAGCCTGAGATCTGGTACCTATACTGCTGCCATTTAATACCACATTTGTCATCAAAACTGCTGTCATTAATAACACATGTGGTGCCTTCAGAAAAGCCTATTTTAATTTAGTAGCCAGAAGACATACCAAAAGTCTGTTTTGTTTTCTGTATTCCTGGAATTTTTTTTTTTTTTAATTGAATGTTTTGGAATGCTATTGCAGTGAGCACACAAGCTTATGTTTTCAATAATTAGTGTTTAACATACCGCTTCTTCACAAGCTGTTGTTAGCTGTGGTAGTTTCATGGTGGTTCAGAGCTTTTTGGAAATGTTCTTTGTCTATGCACACAGTTTTCAGGGAGCTTTTGCTATGATAAGGCACTGAAATCTTAAATTCTGAATACTGGTGCAATTTAACTTTCCAGTACGTTTTCCAGACAAACACCTTAATCTGAAGACCTTGTGCCTACAAAGCTCTTGTTTAGATTAACCGGGTGTTTCAACTGAACAAAGAATGATATTGTGCCTTGCGTCTGTACCACAATGTGGACGGCAATATGCATTGCTATAAAGATAAGCATTTGCAGATCTGTATTTGCAGAGCAACACAGATCTCGCAAAGCAACACAAATAAAGGTCGTTATATCCACTGAAACATCCTGCATACTTGGCTTTTCAATATCTTTTGCTCTCTTACCATGAAAAGCATCCTATCCCTGCAGTCCCCTTAACTGAACTATCTCAGTAATCAGAAAAAAAACACTTGAGCTCTTCTCACAAGAGTCTGCTGAACGGCTAGACCTTGAACTTAAAGGGCCTCATCAAACTGCTGTGTTACTTATATGCCCTTTAGGAACTCTGACCTACCAGACACTTCGAATGCATGTACTTCAGGTATTAGCTTTTGGATGCAATGCAGAGCAGGAGCAGAGGGAGCCTCCAGAGCCCTCTCCAAGATCTGCTGCAGTCATGATCAAAAGTGCCTGTGCCCTGTGGCTCTGGTCGTCTTCCCAGGATTTTTTCTGTGTTACTTTTAACTTCTCATTATTAAAGTCTCCTAGAAACTTATTTTTATCTGTCAAGTAGAACTAAGATATGAAAGTATTCAAGCATCCAGATTTAATCCTCCGAGTAATAAAATACTAAAAACAAGAATGCATATGAAAAGAGAAAAAGAAACTAATAAATGTGTTACGCTATTTGGATCATCAGAAATAAGATGATCATATTGCATTCTTGACTAATTCTGCTCTAAATAACAAAGGGGACTCGTTTCAGTGTACAAGTGCCTGAAAGCTTATCTATTTTTTTCCCCGGCTCCATCAGTTGGTCTAATAAAAAGTATATAACTCCCTACAAAGATGGCCTCATTTACATTCTTAAGTCATTAAAGCTACATGAGCACTGGAACTATAGCTTTATTGTAAGTACTAGATCTTTTAGGGAAGTATATGTCTTAAGAGTGATGTAGCCTTTATCAGTGGAATATTAAATTTGTTGTTTGTTTTTTGGCTTGTCTTTTTTTGTTTTGGGGGCTTTTTTTAACACTTCCTTCATAAAACAAAACCAAAACAACAACAAAAAAAAACCCACCCTAAGATTTATGCCTTGATTTTGAATGGAAAGGAAGAACTTGAATCTTTGGTCCTTGCTCTGTTTTTCTTGTTTTTTTCACTGAACTTTTTTTTTTAAAC
Source organism: Pygoscelis adeliae (assembly GCF_000699105.1). NCBI lineage: Eukaryota > Metazoa > Chordata > Aves > Sphenisciformes > Spheniscidae > Pygoscelis > Pygoscelis adeliae. The sequence continues at coordinate 3,093,325 of NW_008824283.1, read as the reverse complement.
CAGTGGTATGCAATATTATTGATGTCTGCTTTGGAGAGAACCTTAACATGGACTTTTTTGGCATGTCATAGTTAGAATGAAAAATCCAAGACAAATGATTGTGTTAGAAACTGAGGGCCTTGATTCCCACAGATGAAGCCAAAATGCCCTCTGACATACACCCATCAGCGCATGGTGTGGTGCTGTCCTTGAACTGCAGTGAAAAGGAGCCAAGCAGCAGCCTTGGAGGCAAAACTCAAACACTTGCTTAAGCAGTAAGGCTACAGAGTTGTTTTGTAATGCAATCTTTTTTGGACAAAATCTTTTTCTATTTCTTGGGCAGACTGCCCAGAGCAGAGATACCTCTACAAGAGAACAGCAGGTGGTATTCGGGGTATTTCCTTTTTTTTTTCCTATTGATCTTCTATGCGGAATATGTCATTCTTCTGAAGGAGCAACATAAATTCAAAACTCTTATACATTAATACACTTTCTTTGAATCTTTATAAGCTCTTCAATAATTGGCATTGTCAATCTGTTTATTTTTCAAATTTGAAAAAATGTTTGATCTTTTCTTTTAAGCTAATCAAGTAACTAAAAATTAATATTTTGGGAAGACCTACAGCTCAGAGAAGTAAGCTCTGTAGTCTTCATTGTAGAGATGATCTAAACTAATTCAAGCTTTGGGGCTTCATGGATTTCACTTCAGTTTCAGGGAATCATGAAAGTGGGAGAATTATTGTAACTCTTAAGGGAGTTATGGAACATATTAGGAAAACTTGCAGATTTAGATGCGTGTTTCTGACAGTGACATGTACACAATCTTTAAATGTAGAAAAAGTAACTTTCATGAAGGGTGTAGATTTTTTTATTATTATTTTGCTGTGACACTTCAGCATTGTGGCAAAGCAACATCTTTCCGTTTATGCAGAAGTAAGACTTCGAGCTTGCTGCCCTGATAAAACTAAAGCTTACACCCCCCTCAGAGCTTTCTCTAGCCAAAAAGGGCAGCATCAAGTCCCGAGAAAGACTGAGGTCCCTTTGCAACAGCTAAAAGCATCTCCTCCTCAAATGCTTTGTCCTTTTTTGTGCCCTTTTCCCATACTCTATATGAAACAAGTGTATTGGAAAAAGAGGATGGCAACCAGCATCAGGATTCCTCTCCTTTCAGTGAAACCAGGTGCTGCTTCTTGCCACACCAGCTTGTTTAACTTAATATACCTGAATTATTTTCAGGCTTGTTTAGCTCTAGTGAGCCATGTCTTGGTGGTGTATTCTGGTTTCACAGAGCAATGACATTAGTCATTCATGAAGAGCTGTTATCTGAACTGATGCAAATTTTGAACTGCATTACTGCCTGTATTTCTAGTTGTAGTTTTGCCCACGCTTAATTTTGGATCCACGTTCTCTGCCCGCCCAGTTAGCTTAACTGTAAAACACCAGTTAATGAAACATAGAGATTTTAACGGAGAGACAGGAGCCTGGGGAAGGCAGACTTTGGTACGATCTAAGTAACAAAACAATGGCAACCAGCATTGAGACTAGGCCCTCTGAGGTCAGTGCACAAGACCAGGGCTCCAGAAACCTCGATCTGTTTTTCTTTCTGCTACTGATATACCATATCATTTGGGAGCATCCTTTACCTTTGTCAATCTTTAGCTTCTACTTTCCTTCATCACTTGCTTTGTCTTTTGCAGGACAAGAATTATCCCTTCTCGTACTAGAGAGTCTGGACTTTACTGAGATCTCAAGGCACTGCTGCACCAGGAATAAAAAAACAAATAATCAGATGGGAGAGAGTTGTGCCTCATAACTGCTAATAGAAATGTTCTTCTCAGCTTAATTGATCTCCTTTAACCAGTATATAGGGACTATCTTAGTCTATAAATTCTGTGACTTATTTGCATTTCCCAGGCCAAGTTGCTCTGAATACTTAGTGTTCATCTGCCATTTTTTGAATCTCAGATATAGTGGAAAAATGAAATTTTAGCTGTCTTTTCTGTTTCCTTCTCTTCCTGTTGTGTTTCTTTTATTTTAGTTTGTGTATCTTTTTTTTTAGTTAGGGAAATGAGTCAAAATCTGAAACATCACAGAGCTGTTGGAAGGAGAGATGACAGATGAATTTGGCTGAGCCAGGTAGAAAACATCTGTGATTGGTTTCAGTAGTGCAATTGTATTGCATCTCCTGCTGTGTTTTCCCCTTTTTAACCACACTGCCTAAAGTGTTTCTACCAGATAATTAGATTAACATCCAAGCATTTTTGTCCCCATGGCTTTGAAAAGGCAGCAGCATAGCATCCCACCAGACGGATTGGATTTGATTACTATTCTTAAGTTAGAGTGCAGCAAACCATAAGACAAGAAAACTGGGGAGTTTGTTGTAAAATTTAAAGCAGTACTCCTGTCCTCTTTCTGAAATTATTTAACCCTGAGCTTATTTTTCTCTGAGAAAATTCTCTCTGATGTCAGAACCATTAAAATGACTGCTAATGTCACTTAGTCACAAGACTAATTTTCTTGGTACATTAAATCTTCCTTGCATATGTGGTTTTATCAAAACCTATGAAGAGAAGAATGATTGCAGCTGAAGGAAAATGGCTTTTTTTGTGTGGTTTTGGTTTGGATGTTCTTTGAATACTGGGATTCTCCCTGCCTATAACGATAAGCAAAAGCAGCTACTGAATTACTAGGAACACTTCTGAAATCTGTTTGCCTATGAGATTGGTGTATGTTTCCCAAAGAGAGCATGAGGGGTCGCATGTTTAACACTCCCTTTACAGCACAGAATAAAGAGTGTTTGGCTGGGCTGCGACATAACCAGACCAGTTGATTTCATTTATAAAATATTATTCATTTGCCTGTTCATTACTGTATGTAAGGATTGCTGATGGAGAGAGATATATTTAAAATTTTAAGAATCTTTTGAACATTCAACAGGAAATAGGTTTGAATAAAAGTGTGCTTTGCAGCAGGGGCAGATGAAACAGCCAGGGAATCAGGAATGGAACTGATCTTTGTACTTTTGCCTGACTCTTGCTTGCTCTTATTTGAAAGGAAGGCAAAAAGAAAAGAGTTGTTGCTGCTGTTAGACTGGCAAAATAAAAGAAATTACCTTTACTTCACAGATTGTCTGTTGTGTAGGGAGACAGGCTCAAGCCTAAAGTCTCTGTGAAATAGGTTTAAAAAGACAGTCTTGGTAAAAAAATCTAGATTTTCTGCATATTGTAAAACTGTATTATCATCTCTCCTTCAACTTTCTCCTATCATCATTTCTCCCAGGAATAACCCTAAAAACATTTCTTCTATGCAGTTGCATATGTTAGGTGTAAATATTGCTTTTCCTTACCAAAACAGAGCTGGCTGCTCAAGACTGTAGTGAAACTTAAGCTTAAATTAATGATGGTTGGGGGAAACTTGGTGTCCTCAGATGTCTCAATACCTGTAATACAGAGAAAGAATTTAGCAAAGGACTGTTAAATTTACATTTCTTTTGTTTCTTACTTTGAAGCACTGAAACTGTATTGTAAAATGTGTTTTAAGGGACAATAATAAAGCCTTATGGTTTTACTGCACATTGTGCTCTTACCACAATATGTTGTTTTTTTCTCAGTCTTCTACTTGATGATCCCGGTTATCTATATTTTGTATCTCACAGAAAAGTATTTTGCTGATTTTTTCCATGATTTTAGATGGATTATTCACTAAGATTCAGATCTTTATTCTTACTTTGCCAGATCAAACAGTCCTTTCTTCCTTTTTAATTCAAAAAAGGGTTTTCCTCTCTTAGAAGATCCCATTTAATCAGTTTCAATCACATGACTAAATAAAATCTAACATTGCCATCTAGTGTCCAAATACTGGATTATATACACTTTTTTAGTTCAGTGGTATCGGATAGCCTTTCAGAATCTCATTTGTAACTGTGGGGTGCTCAGTTGATAGAAATGGTTTTTGTTTCCAATACTTCCATTTTAGTCATCTTTTTTTCTCAGAGGAATAAGTTTATGCCTAACATCATCATAACATTAAGTGTTTTGTAATGATGCTAAGAATCTCAGCTTTTGTACAGGTTCAAAAGGATGGTGATCAGTATTGTGAAGAGTCGTCTGGGATAGGAAGTGCAGAGAATAAAGTCTGCTATCCGTGCTCTTCCTCTCACTGTTCTGCTAGAAGCTGTTTGAAGAGTTGACACAAATGAGCGTCTTACCACACAGTCTGATTCAACTGGGGGGGGAAAAAAAAAAATCACTTGGAGAGGGTGTCCCAGCAGTTGTGTGACAGGAGTGGTCAAAATGACCTTAATGAAACAAGGAGAAAGGAAAACCATTCAAGAAAACGTTTTATTACTGTCTGTTTTTTTAGAAATAATGTGTTCAGGATACTGAGAGGAATAAACTTCTGCCCATATACACAACTTCTGTGAGAAAATTGCAGTTTCATTACCCTGATGACATAGGTGCATTGAAATGCAAGTCACAGATTTGCAAGGGAAAACTTGAAAATTGTCTTGCGGCTCCAGCTACCCACAGGCTGGGG
>NW_008824283.1:3083650-3088767 GCF_000699105.1 Pygoscelis adeliae | reverse complement strand
ATTGGGGGAAGTCCATTTCTTAATAGTGACCCCAGACAGCTTGCAGAAGCACTCGTTCCCCATGGCTCTGAGCGTCCTGGGTGGTAGAATAAGCGGGCTAAGTGTGTTACCATTCCTAGTTTAGGTGCTTGTAACATAACTTAAGCATATATAATGAGTGGTAGACATACTTCTTTGAGAGATGCATTGATTTTAGTACTGTTCACTTCTTAAGTAAAATGAACTGCTACACTGAAAACTTCTTTCAGAATTGCAGCCTGATAGCCCCAAGCAGACGGCCAGACTGCATGTTTGTCTACTGCTCCATTGCATCCCCATGATTTACTCTCCTGTACACATTCCCACTATTGATTTTTTTCTTTTCTGTCTTTCTTCAAACACAAATACAAAGAATTTCCTTGTGAGCTGAGGTGCCTTAACTACCTTTTGAAGAGCCCTTTCTTTAGGGTCTGTCCTCCCAGCCTGCGCCAAACAGACAGGAGCCTTTAGCTCAGCCTTCCTCCAGCTGCGTACACCTGCAGCGTGGCTTCAGCGGAGCTCAGCGCAATGTGAAGTGCAGAGACCAGACCCCAGCTATTACAATGTTTCAGGGGAAGTGCAGAATGCCTCACAGTCAACAGCTGTGATGTGATCATATGTAATTGTCGCAACTTTATTTTTTCTGGAGCTGAGCTATAGGGAAACATGTTTTGCCTGTATTTTTAGAAGATTTCTTATTACTGCCTTTTTTCCTTCACAAACATAGAAGATCAATAGATGTCAAAAAAAACTTTGGGGATCCCCCCTAATGAAAATGTTGGCAGGTGGCTGTTTGTGTTTAATACAGTCTCAATCTTTGACATTTTATGTAAAAGTTAAAAACTACTTGGCTGGGAGCTGAGGAAATAAATCAGGCAGGGTTGGTTAATATGCCTTTAGGCCTGTGCGTTCCTTCAGTTAAGAGAAACTTCATTTCTCTACAGTTTTGTGAACACTTACAAATTGCTCCAATGAATATTTTGTTTACTGTCTTGTTTATATAGTGTTTATGTGGGGTTTGCTTCTGGTTCATACTCCTGCCTAATGAGATAATACAAGACCTAAAAAGATACTCAAATTTGCTAAATCATATTGCAGGCTTTGCTCGCATGCATGAAGAAAGTAATTCTGGTTTCTTTGTGTTGGTTGGTTGGGTTGGGTTTTTTTTTTTTCCTTTGTGTGTTTGTTTTTTTTTCCTCTTCAGTGAAAACTTACGAAACTTTTTTTAAACAAGTATCATTTTGTATGTTCTTATTGCTACAATATTTAATATCTAGTTGACATATGTGTTGTTTAATTGTCGTGTAGATATTGCAGGAACGTAGACGAATTAGTTTTGCAAATCTTCTAACCGAGGAAAATGATGTTTATGTACTATAAAAAGTAAATGTTGCATCTAACTGAATTGGAAGCAACTTCCTTCTGTTGATAAGCAATATTTTATCATTGGCTTCCTTGTATACATTAACAGTATTCTTGTATTCTTCTGGACTATAAGTTAGTTCAAATACACATACCTTATGGCCCGGAGGGTTATTTTACTTTTTTCATTTCAACGGCAGGCATTGGCACTAGGGAGGTGAATCTATTCCTCCAAAAGTAAAGATCTTCCAAACCCATTCTCAATGTCAGGCAAGCTGGTAAACCAATGTAAGCTATAGGCTTGTGCTGTGAGCTCAGATAGAGTTGATCATCCACACATAGATGTGACTGTCGTGGGTTTTTACAGGAGGCAAAGGCCCCCTGGGACACACTGGTTCAGATTTCAGGTGGAAAAAAGGCACGTGTAAGGTGGGTGAAATCAGCCAGTAAGAAGTTTTGTATCAGAGGTTAGAGAACATGACAGCAAGGGAGTTCACCTGGGGAAACTGGAGAGCTTCCGTGGTTTCTCTTGTCTACTCTACATGGAGCTGCCTAGCTCGGACCTTACCTCATGCTGCCGTAGCTGAAAAAAAGCTTTCCTTCAGGCAGGTGCTGCCCACTTCGAGAGTAACTAATTTCCATGGAGACCAAGGAAACAGCTGACCAGCCATACCTGTGTTCTGCCGGGCTCTTATTAATATAAAACTATTAAAATAATCCTCTAAAGCCAAGGAGATGACTTCGGTGCTGGGTATCCCTCCAATATGAATAATCCAGGTGCTATCACAAGACTTGTCACTAAACCAAAAGCAATGCTTTCAGTAGCTTTGTTGGGTAATCTGTATGTAATGTAGCTGGAGCAGGATTAGTCCTTCATATTTCGGTGTACTCAAAGTCGCAATAAATAGCACGTGAATTAGCCCTTCACTCCTTGAAATAGCTACAGATTCTCATCCCAGACAAAATGATATTAGAATTGCAAATCATTAGGAATACCATCAAGCAATCAAAACCTAATATAGAAATGTATGCAGAGATAAAGCAGATATTGTGTTCTCCGGGTTTAATGAAAAAATGTCTGTTATTTTTGTAGTCATACTTTCATTTTATCTATTTCTCAGGCTTTTTTGTGATGAAAAATCTGAGCACAGTAATTCATAAAGAAAGACTATTCTCTGGCCATTTTCTTTCATAAATATCTGTTACAAGTTAGAGTCTATCTCTATTTAAAATCCGTTTCTAGGAAAAAAAATACATGCTGGAGTTACTTTCGTACCGTTTGTCTTACAGAATTTACAATTACTTATTAAACAACTCAGAATGTTTCATTTTCTTTCTGCTTGTAATATTTCCGATGTCTCTCAAAAGAACTTTCTACGTGACAGTGAAGTTAACAGAACATTTTTTTCTTTTTTTCTGAAATGGGAAAAAAGTACTCTAAAGCTATTTTAACATAGGTACAGGCATTTCAAATCAACAAGTCTCTAGGAAGCAAATGCTAGTGCCATTTGAGGAATGAGCAGTTGTGCACCTGGCTATCTGTTAAAAAGAAGTCAGTTAAATATTTGTTATTTATTGAGGCTCATTATTATATACAGTCATGTAAAAATTATTACAGCTTTTATTAGGAACTGTTTTTTGCTTTCAAAACAGAAAAAATAAACATAGGTTGACACCGTATGTTATTAACACTGAATAACGTTCCAGCAAAGTAAAATATTAACAGTTACCTGTTTCTGGAGGTGAGGAGGAGGACTGCAAATATATAAGATTTCAACCTTTTAACTAAACTCTCAGGCAGACTATTTTTTCATCAGTTAATCTGTCCAATTTACATATGTCTTTTTAAACAATTTTCATTGATTAGGCTCTTAATAACTTCCAAACAAGCTTTTCAGATAGTTACACTTGCATCACTCAAAGTCCCCGTATTTATTTAATAATAACCATCGTCCATTTTTGCTTAACTTATGATGAGGACCTTTGCAGCTATAATAGCTTAATTGCAAACATTTCAAAATAGCACATTACGTGCTTTATCAGGTTAGCGCTTCTTTTACTACCTGAGAAAATTGTGCTGTCCTTACCCATAAACTACTGTGTTTCTATTTCCGAGGTGGTACGAGTCTTGCCTCCTTTCTCGAACACTTCTGTTTCTCTGTTTAGTAAAAAATGTTCTGTTTCTCAGAACACCTAGCTAGGCCTCTCACAAATCTTATTGATTTTTATTTGTAGACTTGCGTTAGAAATAATGCTACAACCTTTACATAAACATATTCATCCTAATAGCCCTAACATGCAACCATGTTAGTATAGTTACCACAGCACTATGGTATTGTGAAAGTCTGCAAATTCTTAGCAATAGCAATTCATCATTTTGGAAATTTATCTTCTGCTTGGAAAATACTGTTTGTGGTATTTTGCTTAAATAAATTTCAAGCTTATCTTCTTTCATTTTCATCTGTTTTCCATTTGACTATCCCTTTTTGAGATAAGGTCCTTGATACGGTCTCTGTGTGGCTGCCTGCTAAGCATCTGTTTTCCTTGGGAAGCTTCAGCTCTTCCCTTTTGGAGTGCAGGGCTAAACCATTTGTTTTGCTTAATCAGTCTGGTTTAGGTGTTCATTTCTTCAGGATTCTTTTAAAAATATAAGAGTGTCATGGGTCAGAGACTAATAGTCAATATAAATGTAGTCTTAAGAGATATTTAACAATGCTTGATCACTTCAAAATGCTCCTGAACTGGTAGACAATAGCTAGTCTGAATAATTTCCATAGGGGGAAAATATGTATTAAGGTTGTGTTGAAAATTACTATATGAGAGTATCGGCTTACACTAGTTTTGGTCTCTGTGTTTGTGGTGCTGTGTTAGACACCAAGGCCATAAAGGGGGAACAGTCCTGGCTCTTCAGGGAAGCAAAGGCTGCGACCAAGGGGCTCAGACAGCAGTAAATTCTGGTCAAGACACCAGTCCATGAACTTGGCCAACTGAGGCAGGAGGTCATGCTCCCCTCTTGCAGTACCTGAGCCTCATCAGGAGATGACACCAAGCAGATGGAAGAGGCAAGGCTTGGAATGGGGTATGGGGAAAGCGAAGGGAAATATATACAAAGCATTAACTTTAGCGAGATCAAACTGGTAAGATAAGAAAATAAATAAAAAGCATCGGGGAAATAACTTGGATTAAAGTTAATGTATTTCAATTATGGTTCTTTTCCATCTGCTTCAGGTCATAACTTTTTCTTCTCCCTATATCCATCCATCATCGGCTTTCATCTTCTCAGCCTTTAAGAGCTATTCTTTGATTGTTTTGCCTTAGGCTAAATTGCAGTACATAACATTATCATTTATTCTTGTCCAAAGTGTTCTTTCAACTTGCCGACCGGACCCGTCCCACAGGGAAGTCTGCTGCCTCCCTGGGGCCCGGGTCAGAGACACTACTAGGAAACTGCCTGATCTGGTACAGCCTTCGGACTACTACCCGCTGTTGGTTATACAGGCTGGCAGCGATGAGGTGGCAGAGAGAAGTCCTGAAGCGGTCAAAAGGGACTTCAGGGCACTGGGGAGAGTGGTTGAAGGATTGGGAGCACAGGTAGTGTTTTCCTCAATCCCTACAGTGGCAGAGAAGGATACTGAAAGGAACAGGAAAACACACCTGATCAACACGTGGCTCAGGGGCTGGTGTCGTCGGAGGAATTTTGGCTTTCTTGATCATGGGGAGGTTTACACGGCACCGGG
>NW_008824283.1:3069740-3080767 GCF_000699105.1 Pygoscelis adeliae | reverse complement strand
GAGAGGAAATGGCCTCAAGTTGTGCCAGGGGAGGTTTAGATTGGATGTGAGGAAAAATTTCTTTACTGAAAGAGTGGTTCAACATTGGAACAGACTGCCCAGGGAAGTGGTTGAGTCACCATCCCTGGAGGTATTTAAAAGCCGTGTAGATGAGGCGCTTAGGGACATGGTTTAGTGGGCATGGTGGTGTTGGGTTGACGGTTGGACTCGATGATCTTGGAGGTCTCTTCCAACCTTAATGATTCTATGATTCAATCTTTCCTGCTGCCTAGACCCACTGATATGACTGGTTAAGAGTGTTTGCTTAGCAATTGACTGGGTGACAATCATCCGAATAGCACGTTAAAGGCTATGACTGATTTGAGCGGTTTTCTTGAAAGGGAAGCAATGACTGAAAGATACTTAATGCACAAATAGCAATGGGAATATCTGGTTTAGTTACTGTGATCAGTGAAGTCCAAGGTACAACGTTAATAAATGCTAACCAGCTCTATTTCACTATAACACCTGGTATATAGCTAGGAAATGGTTCCTCTCTCTAGATAAAAATGAGCACCTTCCAGAAAGAAGAATAGAGGTGATCTGTTACTGAGGATCTGGACTTGTACTCTAGATTTCTCAAGAGTCTCTTCTTACAATGTTGGACAAATAATTTTCTTCTTTCCCATTCCCTTGTTGTTTTGTTCACTGAAATTGTGTATTCCTTCAAGGAGGAAGTTTTGCATATTGTGATGTTACTTGTCTTGGCACAAGAAAGATCTGATTGTTGTAGTTTCTTGAGGTCTTACAAAGAAACAATAGGCATTGTAGTGACATCACATGTCACTGTGTCACTGAGTCTTGCACGTGCATGTTCAGTATTAGACTTTGCAAATCTATAGCAGAAATATCATCTAATCTGGCAGATGAACAAACACAAAGTCGTCCAGAAGGGAAGTAGGTGTACAAGGTGCATGATCTGACCAATAAAAATGATGTTCAACTTATTAAACATAAACTCAGTAGGTAAGTTAAGATTAACCTTAATTAAAACCTGAAAGGGGGGGGAGGGAAAAAAAAGAAAAAAAGGAAGGCATTGCTGGCATTGGCAGGCTGTTTTTTTGACCAGAGCTTTTGTCCGCTCCACTTCAGTCCAGTCAGAACACAGTGACGGTGATGTTGTTTGCGGCCAGTGAGTCAGGCTGGTCAAATCTCTTTTCTCCCATAATAGCTGGAAGCCACAAGAAATCCTGTAGTGGCTAATTATAAAATTATCAGTCTCTAAGGAAAATTTCTTCTTAACTGCATGAGCTGGCTTATTCCCTGAAGGAAGAATGTTTTATATTCCTCATATAATTACACAAGGGAGCTTAGAAAGTGCTGAAAAAAATCCTTTTTTAAAATAAGTGGATATAAGAAAGTTATAAATCTATTTTCAGCTGAACTATAGACACAAAATAACTGATGTGGAAAGCAGACACAAGGAGGGGGGGGGAATCTTCCAGATTTTTTCCTTTTATTACAAAGGGTGGATGTGGATTGAATATTCTCTCTTTCAGAAACAGTTAATAAGAGCGAATTTCATACTGACTGCGGGGGAGAACAGGGAAAATCAAGACTGGCATTGCACAGCCTCTCCCATGCCTAGACCTATACTTGCTAGGTCTAACCCACTATAGGCTTGTACCAGAAAGACAAAAAACATTTTCAGCTAGTCTCAGACTAAGAGCTTGAAAAAAAGTCACAGATTTTTTCTAGCTATAAAAAAATCTATTAAGTTTGTAGACAGTAATGTAAGTTAATTGAGCGTCGCTGTCCCACAGAGACCATATAAAAGCATAACCAGAGCTGAGTCAAGACCTTCTGTGGTTTTGATCTATCAGTTTGCATAGCGTGGTCCACACCCTGAGGATGGGCTGAAGTTGTTAATGGGTCTAATTAATCACCTACTAAAATTGTGCCGTTATGGCACAGGAAGGATGTATGCAGAAGGGGCACAAGCCAGCGTTGACTGTGATCCTGAGAGGCTGTTGTTAACATTAAAATAAGAAACCCCACTTTGCTGGTCAGCACCGGTGATAATCCTGAGGGTGAGCGAGCACTGTCTTGCCACAGCAGCGAGCAGCAGATGTTGAAGAGAGTAAAACTTTCCAGCTGCTTTCATGCTTAACTTGATGCTGTTTCTGCCATTTTTCTCCCTAAACCCTTCCCATGAGATGACCCTGGGAGACAGTGAGGAGTTAAGTGCTTGCTGCAGGGCTGACCACATCAGTTTGGGGTGTTTAGCCATGCCTTGGGCTAGAGCCAAGAGCTGATCTTGTCTCAAAGCCAAGGAAACCTGACTCACGAGCAGTGCTACAGGACGTAGAATTCACAAGGTTGTGACAGGGCCAGTCATAGCTGAGAACACCAGAAGACCTTGATCGCTGCCTGCACTTGTCCTTAGGGGTTTTTAATCACTTTTGTTCGGCTTTCAGGGGCCTGGTGATTGCCTAGACGGTATTTTAAGAAGGTGATTGAGTGGATCAACCTTTCACACAGGGCAGAATATTTCAACAGGCTGATGGAGGCTTGGGGAGTTGTTTGGCTCTGCCGGCCCACCTCAAAATACTCTGTTACCATTATTCTGGTATCATGTGCTATGACCAGACACCAGGAGCAGAATAGGCAGTCCCATTCAGAACTGCCTTGCACAAGGAGGTGAGAATGATGTATGCCTTTGGAAACAGGATCAGGAAACAGCCTATTGGTGACTGCAGCCAGGATATTTATCATATGAAGGAGGTATGCAGCGTTTAAAGCAATGGAGTACATGTAAGAAACCTTGATTTGGAAAAAAAAAAAAAAAAACAACACCCACTTAAATGTCATATATGCAGCTTAGAACAACTTTCACAGTGTTTAAGTTAAACTGTGATGAGAACAATTGAGCTTGTAATGAAAAGGGTGAAAGTCTCTTCACAAGGTTTCAGCAACTACAGGGCTATCAAAATGTTGCTTTGCTTTGCAAAATGTTAAGTTGGCACACATAAATTATTTAAGTAATTTCTGAAAGCCAAATGTCTGCAAAGGTACTGAGGTTGCATATAAATTCTGAAACAGGATACTGCTGGAGACAGGTACGGCGCAGCGGAGCGTAAGAAATGCAAACTGAACTGCATAGCATACAAGCAGCATTAAAGAAATGTATCTCAGCTTCTAGTCAGTGAACCCAAACATGTTGTACATTATGCAGACTGCTTAGCAATTTGCATAATTATAAACTCCCCTCGAAACAGTAAACATTACTGCAGAATTCAGTAATACAAAAAGTAACATTACTATGTATTGCTGATTTTACTTTTTAATTTTTCCAGGGTCTTTATAAAACACCCAGGTTTTAGAACAGGCAAAATAGAGATTTTTTTTCCGTAACAAGTAATCCATATTGGAAAGAAATGGAGCATAAAAATAGAAACTTTCAGTTTTAATATAGAATACTTGTCTTGTTGACTTTTGAAGCGGTTTCTGGTTAAGTTTTATTTTACACTTTAGATATATTCTTAAACTCCTCCAAAGAGTAATCCATTAAACCACAGACTGCTAATATGTGAGAGGGTTCAGAAAAGATTATCTTTATTGCTGCGGAGAGCAGACAATATGATCACATTAAGGTACTCTGCTGTGTGGCTGTGGAGCAGAGGAGCTAAATTAGCAGCAGAATACTAATATTGATAGTACTTCACGGAAGGCTGCAGAAGAGCTCTTTTCAGGGAGATTCAGGGAAGAAATATTAAAGTTTAAATATGAAAATGAAAGAATTCTCAAGGAGACAGGAAGAAAAAAAAATAATCCTTTTGTTAACAAAACAAGAAGATAATACCGTTTTGGGAAGTTTTGTGAGCTTTACGCCTGGTTCATATTTTAAAGAAAGCCTGGTTTGGGGAGCAGTTAGGGAGGGAAGCTTACGCGCTGGTGAAAACTGTTGTCCTCTTTATCCTCAGGTAACTTTTGTAATAGCTTCAAGTAGATTTGACATGTTTTGTGGAAAGAAGGTGGAGAGTAAGTGACCCCGCTAATGCAAAGGCTGCAGAGTAAATTCAGTCCCAATGTTAGGTGCTAAGAAGTCTAACTGAGGGGCAGCCACAGGAAACACAGTTTTATGGTGGTGGTGGTCAGAGCAGAGTTTCTCAGAGGTCGCCTACTGATTCTGGTTCAAGTACTGAAAGATGAATTAAGGAACAAAATAATGCAAAGATGAACTGCTTACAGAATCTAAAAAAAGACTTCAAAAGGGTGCGTTGTGTGTTAGTAATGCCGGTGCATCAGTACTCTGCGTGTTCCTTTGCCCTCAGCTATTTCGTTACAGGGCTATCGTGTGAACTTTGAGAAAAGCAGTGATGTGTTTGCATTTACCCCTCTGAACATTTTGAGGCATCCTTCACCATTCCCCATTCCAGTTGAATGATCTCCTTAATTCCAGTCTTTTAAAAAAGCTTTTAGAAATTAAATAAATAAAGCAAGCATCAAGCAAACAAACAAGTGTCAAGCAAACAAACCAGAAACTGTAAGCTTCTATGCAAAAGAAATTATTACCCCAGCAGAGAAAACTACCTCTAATTTTTTCTAGCAAGGAAATCGACATAACAATAACTAATATGTAATCTTGCTTGCTTTCTGTTCCTAGCAAACAGAAAAGCTGCTAGCTCAGGCAGAGCAGGACGCAGTTAATTTCCTATATCCTCAGGCCGATTAGACAAGTTGAAAAATCAATCTCTGTCAGTCTTGTCTATGGGTACGGGTTGTGTGTGTGGTGATGATGGCTGTGGTGGTTGTGATGGCAATAATAATTTGTTTCAGAAAGATAAGAACATATTAATGCCATATTTTGTCCATCTGTGCAATAGTATTGTCATTAAGATAGATTTCCAAAAGGTTCATTTTAAATACTCTTTTTGCAAAATTGTGGGAGACTCAAATCTCCTTCTTTTTATTTTTCTTATCTATTTGCAATCTTCCTATTAGTGTAACCAGCAATGAAGTTTACCTGCAAGTGATCATTAACTGACTAAATCCACAGTGACACTTTATTTATATGGTAATTTCAGGAGGATTAGGAGGCCATGGACTAGGAACACGTACCAGTACTTGAATTCTGTTGTATTTCTGAGGCTTAATTTGGACCACTACCTCAGCTGCTTGTTCTTCCCACCTTTTGTGGATAAAATTCTGTGCAAATCTTGTATGGATTTAAACTTCTGAGCTATTGAGCACTAGTTAATACAGAGAGTGAAGCTGTAGGGCAGGAGCTACCAAACTTCCTGACCCTGAGAGCCATTTTCTAAATTATTTCATGTTGCTAATAGCCATATCCTTTTGTAAGTCTCTGTGTCCCCTATATTTTACAGACCAAGACCTTATACTCCATTGTCCCTACACCCATCGCTATTCTGAAACAAAGCTAATTTTGGCAGATTGCTGCTATTATAACAGAGATCTCTGGGTTCTACTGAAGACTAAGGTTTTATTTGCTCATTAATAAGCATGCATATTTATGGTTTTGTGCTATTTTCTGCTTAACAACTTTTTCTTCCTGTTTCAGAGATGCACCGATGTTTAGATAATGTTGTTCTGGGAATTAATTGCCTGTTCCCATTTCCTTAGCTTGTTCCAACCTCAGGTTTAGCGGCCAGTGCTCACTCTCCTGCCCTCCATGCTTCTGATTGCAAACACCCTTGAGTTATTCTGTACTTGGGCTGATTTTTCTCCCATGCGGTGTTGCAGGGAGATCCCACCAAGCAAATGCCCTAATTTGAGATTATCTAATTCTAAATGGTCTCAGTCACTCTGGGAACATGCTTTTAGTAGTTTCTCCACCAATTACAGAACTGAAAATAATCCAGCATTCATTTGTATTCTCCATTTACAAGGGCTAACAAAGGTAGGTGAAATTTTGCTAGTACTATACACATGTAAGCAAAGAGTACAACCCTTAAATTTGCAGAATGGTTCATGTGCAATGTTTGTTCTTGGGCTGCGTCACTTTTATTCCTGCCTTGAGTTCTGCACACCATTAGCCTGAACAAACCAGTCAACACCGTTTTTTCTCCCCCATTCCTACTTTCTTTAAGCTTTTTAATTATTTGAGTAGACATCTTGATTGAGTGGGCCCAGTTGTTCAGAGGTGCGGACCTGGGCCTACATCTCTGTGTGCAGGTTGGGCTTGTACGTGTCTATACTGTTCTGAGAAAAATTCTTTGGAAAAGTTGAAAATCATTGCTAGGTACCCAGAGTCTCATTTTGAAATAAACTTTATGTAATGTGTAAACCCAAGGAGGTTGTTTTCAGTGGTTTAATAGAGCTTATGTGCCTGCATCAAACAATGTAAGTAAGAATCAATTAAAGAAAACTGGGTGTTTTCTTTAGTATTCTCCAGGGTGCTGTCAACAAGCATATTTTGCTGCCTGCAGTCTGTCTGTTACCAATTGTTACCTTTTACCACAGGTATTCTTTTATTTCTCTGCCCATTATTTTAGTTACTCCATGAATAAAGAGAATTTAATTTGTCTCAATCTTAGAGCTACTGCATTTTTAAGTAATTGCAACTGATATGGGACTATCAGAGCTTAGCATATTATAATATGTATTAGCTGCTCCAGCCAGCTCTTGTAAACAACCTCTTTCAGTAATGTTTCATTTCTATGCAGCTGGAGGTTTGCCTGAGCGCGCAGCATACATATTTTAGCCTAGAATAGTTAAAAGTACATTTGAAAAACAGAAATTCAGGAAGTTAGTACTTGCATATACTGGGCAGTGTTAATGTTCCTGTCACACTGAAACAATTTTACAGCCTCTTATTTAAAATTAATTTGTGGATTTGAGTCTTGTGGGGAACTCGTAAATAGTCTATTCTGGATTGGACAGCAAACTGCCAGCACTTACTTAAGAGGTGTTTGGGGAGCAGGCAAGGATGGAGTCTTTCTCCCAGGCCATCCTCCCTATGCTCCATCTCTCTGCCTCTCCTCCTCCCCCTGTGCACAGTGAAACTCTTCTTTATTAGCATCCTTTGGAAGATGATACATTGCTATCCTGAGAACTGGCCTTTCCGTACTAGGTGTACAGCTTGCTGTTTGTGAATAAAATGTGGGTGGGTGCTCTTTATTATTACTTTTTACTAACTCATTATGTTATTTTTGCCAAAAGGCTGCTCAGGTAGTTCTATTAGGAATTGCTTATAAGACCAGCCAGCACAGAGAGTAGAGAGCTAATACAGTAATTTTCTACCTTGTCTGGAATTTAATTAGCCAGAGAGAGGTTTGGGGAACTCTGAGGCTTTCTGAGCAGTGTGGCCAGTAGAGTGTGGGCCTCTCTGTGTGTGTATGCTTTCAGGCCAAACTCCCCTCTGATTTCAGTCTACTCGTTTTATTTTCCAGTTATAAAGAAGGGAGTTGGCAGGTTTTGCAAATATTAAGGCCAAATACCCTATTAGGTACACGCACCTCTCCTCTCTTATTTAGCCTATTGGCACATGGAGTAACCTTCTATCAAAGCATTTGAGGACATGAATCATTGCTTTCAAACACCTTTGGGGAACAGCCATAGTACTCACAGCTGGAAATCTGACCTTAAGTGGTTCTTAAAGTGCATAAACCATATAGATATAGAAGCTGTAGGTCTTCTTACAGTAGTTTTGCAGGATCACAGATTTTATTAGTTGACTTACCATTGTTCATTTGTTCTTTGTGCTTACATGGTGTCTTGTCAGAAGCTCTCATTCATTTACAGGCATTAATTAAACTGTTCACCTCTTGCAAGATAGGTTCAGGTGTTGTACGTGCTTCAAAATTGCTCCTCTTCGGTGTCTTTTTGAATTCTGTCTTTCCTCTGTTTCTGTCCAGGACAGAAACAGGTACGTGAAGGTCTTCCCTGCAGTGGTCTCTTCTCCTTCATTCTCCCTCTGTGTTACATCTGCTGTGGTTGACTGGCAGCTGGCACGGCCACCGTTTTCCCCAGACCTCAGAAAAAATGTAGGTGATGTGACAGCTATGTTACTCCTACCAGTGGTGTGATAGTGCCAGGAAATTAAATAAGTTGATGTAGACACAAAAAGTGAGAATACAAGAAAAGCAATGATATTGACTAAGTAGAAAGTGCTGTCAAAGTAAAACCATTTGGGAGAATAGGCATGTTTTCCCTCTCTTGTCTCTTTGTATTATGATAATCTCAGGAGACACAGGATCTGTAAGAAGAAATTGCATGTTTTGGCTGTATTTATGAGGAAAAGCAGTATTGTAGCAGTAGTCCTGATCTTTTGTCAGTGCTTATTGTCTGCATGTTGTTGAGAGTGACCAAAGCAATAGCAGGCAAAATGGTCAGTTTAATAAAGTATTTAAGAAGTCTTTGGTAGTGTAATGTGACCCTTAGGATTATTGGAAGGATTGACTTTACTAGAAGAGTGCCCTTTCCATCTTGAGCTTGATAGGCTACACTGTTTCATGAGCTTAGTGGTTTTGTGTACCTCCAAGACTAAAATACCAAATAGCTAAAGTTCTTGTATGGGGTGTTTTATTTTCTTTGCTGTTTTGGTTAGCAGCAACTCATGTGTGTCCTTTCCTGATAATGGGAGAAAAAACCCTGGTTTTTGACTGCACTGTCTTAAGAGAATGTAAGTATTGAGGTTGCTGTAGTTTGTGCACAAGGGGTCCAAACAAGATGGGTTGAAATAGTGCCTGTGTTGCCCTTGCTGTTGTTTCACGGTTTCCGACATGGTGAAGTAGTCAACAAGAGGAAAGACAAGAGAATTTCTTATAAAGACAACTTGTCAGAGGATGAGAAAAAGTAGTATTCAAGAATTATTCTCTCGAGTGGTTTTTTGGTCTTAATAAGTGAGGTAAGTGTCCATTGAGAAAGTTGTGTGTTTTACCATCTCATATGACTAGTAAAAGTAATGAAATAAGAGTTTCCTGTAAAAATGCTTTAAAACTATCTCCCTGGAGTTAGATTTTTTTTTTCTTTACATTCTGACTCACAGTTAGAAGTTCAATAAAATTAGCTCAATGAAATCAGGATTTTTTTTTTCCCAGTTGTAATGCTGAGAGAGGGAATACGAATCCTAAGCAAAGATTAATCAGTTACTACTGCTTTAGAACTGACTTGTGGCCTTTCACCTTAAAATCCACGACAGTCTCAAAATTAACGTTTTGCGGTACAAAAGAGAGTAGGGATTGTCGCCTTTTGTAGTAGATGGAGCTAAAATGTTTAGATCGGCTCAACTCTTACTAAAAACCTTTATTTGATACAGAAGATACCTTGCTCTCTCATCCTGCACTGCAGAACCCAAATCAAACTAATAAACAACCAAAAAGAGAAGCAGAAGAAGGGAGCACAACAAGCTGCCCCAGACTCCTGCAGTATCATTGGTCCTTCATAAGCTGATGAAGACATAACACAATCTGCTACCAGCTCCCATTTTAATGTGGAGCTACATGCAGATCATTTCTGCCAAGCTTTCTGCCTCTCTGTAACTGAAGCTCTTAGAAACTGAAGGCACTCATATTTGACATGAAAAGGAGGTTTTTCAGTCTGTTCAATCTGTTTGTTCCTAGCATCTGCCTTTGCTACCTGTGATGCTCTTTAAGGAGCGGGCAGGTTTCTGAAGGTCCAGTTCCTGAACAAAGTTGGATTCCCAGTGCTGTCAACAGCAACCACGTAATTTGGACATAATTTAAACACACAGCCTATTTATCCCACTGCTGCACACAGTTTTGCAGTTATTCTTGATAGATGAGTGTTGAGTGAGTCTTGTTACAGCAGTTTTAGAAGTTGCTGACCTCAGCTCTGGGTCATTGCCATGTTTTTTTTTAGGTGTGTAGTTGCTGCCCCAGAGCAGTGTCCTGGTCAGAGCCGAGCTCAGAGCCGGTGCTCTGAGGAGCTGGCGGTGTGTGCACAGGCATGTGCTCGGTGATGAGGAGCAGTGACCTCTGGCAGGGGAGCCTGGCAGAGAGGTTGGGGACATGACCTGCTGAATTGCCTTCTGCAAGATTTGCCAGTTGTTTTCAATCAGTCCTGAGCGAGGAAATGTGAGCAGAATTGTCAACAGTACCTGTGTGATCTGGGAGTTTGTTTCTCTATTAAACCAATGGCACAGGCTCATAAGGGGATGCTGATATGCCTTTGCTGGCAGACTTTGCTCCACCTACTGAACACAAGTCCCATCTGAGGCAGAGGCTGCACCGTAGCCATGTTAGCAGGCACTGAGTCCAGGCCATTCTATCTTGTGTCTCGAAGGGGCTCATTAGCTTGGGCTCAGCGCTTTTAACCACAGATGCACAGCTTTCTGCTTTGGAGTTGATTCACATCTAGTGACCTCAAAATATGGGTTAAGTGAACTTATGTCTGCAGACAAAATAATAAGTAGATACAGAGTCACACTGGCATATCTGACAGTGTTCGTCTTTGAGACTGTGATGCTCTGCTGACTTCAGTAGGTAAGAAAAAGAGAAAGTATACATTTGAGATTATAATCTTGTACATGGAATATTTTGAACCGGAAATAAGTTGCTAAATGAATGGGACAAGTTGCCATAATCCTAATTGTCTGATAACTCACTGCTGCTATCTATCCAACCAAAAGTTAATACTAAAAGTGAGAGACTATTTCAGGAGTATTTCTTTGTATCTCCTAGCCCTAAGAGTACTTAAATCACACTAGAGAACGAAAAGAACAGGCTGGTGCTTCTTGGCTCTTTGACCAGAAAACTGTTCCCAAAATATTGATTGTCTGAGATCATAGTAATAAGATCCCAACTAGGAAAGCTTAGGGTCAAACTTTTCTAGTGTCCTTTTACAACTTTTTAAATCCCTTCTCCAACAATAAGGGGAGGGGGGGAAGTGGAATGTTGCTTAGAAGCTTAACAGTGACATTTCTTTTCTTAGAAAACCTTAGTTTTATTCACTCTGAGGTCATTGTCCTATTTATTTCTGTGGGCTTAACCATGAACAATACACTCAAAAATATTTATGTTCTAAGTAAAAAGAAAGTCAATGCTTTCATTCAGTGTTTGGCAGTG
>NW_008824283.1:3068673-3069722 GCF_000699105.1 Pygoscelis adeliae | reverse complement strand
AATCAGCTACAGATTTTATTGTCTCTGGACTGATGAATACTGTGAATTCTTACAAAATACAGTTTGCATTTGGCATATAGTTTCAGTAAATATAAAAAAATATTTTCAATACTTCTGTTACTTTATGCTTGATTTTCACTTACCAGAACTTTATTCATGAAAAAAAAAAATTGATGTTATGAAAGAAACATTTCTGGATCAACAATCTAACCTTTTAAGTAAAAATTTGTTGCAAAGATTGTTTCCAACAAGCTCCTTCTTATAGAGCTGAAATGTTTTTTTCAGATTGACTTATTTGCTCTTCTTTGGGTTGATAAAAAAACAGCACTTATTTTATCTAAATGGTAAAACGTTGATTGCAAGGGGGAAGAATACTTCACAACAAAAGATATCAGCGATGCTCTTTTCATTACTGATTTCTTATGACAAAGATCGAGAAGTGAGAGACCTGTACATCCATTTAGATTATTAATTACTCTCCGTAAAATAACCTTCACATTTGATGGCTTGTTTCAGCTACAGCTGTGAAACTCTGCAGGTTTTAATCACTGTTTCAACCACTTGGATCAGAACAGAAAGGAATGTTCCCCTCCTGTGAAGTTTTCCATTTCCAGTCTTATTATATGCCTTTATTACAAGCAAAGAAAGGTTTTTAAACACTGAAAGACCAGTTTACAGAAGCTGAGACATAAATTTCTTCTCCTTTACAATAACAAACTGTAATGAATGTTTTTTAATCTGTTTTATCACATTTTCTTATTTAATGTGATTCCTTTTTTATTTTAGCAGATTTTTTCTATAGCACAGCATGCATTTGGGACTGATTATCTAAAAATGGGCAAAATAAACTTTCAGAATTTCTTAAACCTGTTGCTGTATGATATCCAATTTATTAATGCTTTTTCAACCTCTGTTTTCATGGCATAGAGACTTCACATAGTGTGGAGTTGGCTGTGAAGACAGACCTCACGCTTTAAGTCCAAGTCTCTTGATGACAATCTGAAAGGTGTGCTTGGCCGCTGCCTTGGTACCACCATTGGGGGCTTGGG
>NW_008824283.1:3018214-3068639 GCF_000699105.1 Pygoscelis adeliae | reverse complement strand
TCTGGTTGCTGAAGAGAAGGCAATGCCTGCTGTCTTCTCCACGCCTACCACCGTATGACCATCGAGAAGGATTAATCTTGAGAGTAGCTGATTGCTGACATGGGGAGATCTCTGGGATTGGTTATTCAAAAGAAGACAGAGAGGCTTTTGGTTTGGAACCGCAATGTATGGTCACATCTCAAATGTGTGGATGCATGCTCTCGTTTTCATGTTTCAAGACCTAGAAGAGAAAAATGATCAAAGGACAATTAAAAATAGTGTGAGAGATTGTACACGTGTGTACCAACATGTATCAATACACTTACTGCTTTCTCCTTAAGGAAGGTCTGAGAAGGACCTGAATTCTAAGGGAGTTCAGTTTTGACTGGCAATATGAATGTTTTTATTAGTATTATTTATTTATATTGAGTATTTTCTGGCAAGAGTAAGCTATCTGTGGGTTAGACACGAACTTCCATTTAGTGTTATTTAATGCATTTCTCTGTGGTCAGGATGGAGTTAGCAGTTTCCCTGTGGTCTCCCATGACAGGTTGGGACTGATGAACCCCTTGGCATTACTTCAAGGCTAACGTTATAATCCTAATGATATTTATTCAAGGTCTGATGGTTCAATTGAATATGGCATATCAGTCAACATAATGGGGTAATCAGGCAAATATTAAAACTAAAAGTTCCTCTTCTATTCCTGTCCTGACATTTGGATGATCCTTCATCCACCAGACCCTGTTGTAGTCCTTTGGTAACGCTCTCCACTATTTTTCCTCATTTTCCATCTCGACCTGAGCATTTCCAATTTTGCAGCTAGTTTCCTATGCCTAATTTTCAAAACATTCTGGAGCCTTTATGAGTGTATAAATGTATCTTTCAGTTCACAGTATCTGCTCTGCCAGGCTGCTTTATAACTTGGTACTTCGTAAATCACTTTGGAACACCTTGTACATAAATACACTATCTAAAAGAAAACTTTATTCACTGTCTTGTTCAAGTGAATTACCACAGCAAGCAATTTCTGCCACGACCCTCTGTCACAGGTTTTTGTGCTAACTTTTTAAGAATTTCTGTTGTCTTTTTCAGCATAAGTTGATGAAGGATAAAGAGAATAAACAAGCCTGTAAAATGTATACTACATCAAGATGTCCTCACTTAAAATATCTGACTGGGTAGAATTTGGAACATTGTTACTGAATGTATTCAGAATGGTGCTTCTGAGAAAAAATGAGTAATGTAAAATATTTTTAAACTATCGTAGATAGTTTAAATGTAGATTAATATATTGCTGTCAGAAAAGAGTAAAATAATGATGCTGACCACTAAAAACACAAAAAGTTGGGAAGCCCTGAGGCATACTAAAAAATCTACAGTTAACCTAGTCCCTCAAAAACCATTTCATAGTGCTCTTGTTACTCTATTTTAATAAATAATTCCATTTACAAAAAGTAATGGTGGATACGGGATTTTAGAAAAAGACAAAAGTATGTTTGAACCACCACTTGACAGTAAAGAGATGTTTAGCACAGTATGGAACAGAAAAGCTCAAGTCTTTGTCAGAAACACCCAGGGCATGTCCCTTGGGTAAGAGGATAGGAATGAGGTGGTCGTGTCGAGGTGAGGAAAGCAATTAAAAGGAAAAGAAACTATTGAAAAGCTGCAAGCAAAGCTTCACTTAACAAAAGCTTACATAGAAAGGAAGTTCAGGACTGTTGCAGGCAGTATAAGTGGTAGAACATATCCTAAAAGGGAAGAAAGACAAGGTTGTAAAGAGGTTCAGATAAGGCTACAGACTCTTTCTTACCATCACACATTCTGTTTCCTGGAATGTTTTGCAGTCCTTCAGTGAGGTACACAGTACTTCAGTAATGCATGTAAGTGCTATGAAGTAATGAGCATGAGGGAAAACAGAGGAAAAGCGCTCTGCACAGAGAATGTGGAGCTTTTCCTTTTTCAAGTAATTTCCAAGGCAATATTACCTTGAATGTCATAGCTGGATTACATGACTGCAGATCAATACAGAAAAAAATCACTGCTAGTCAACAAGGTTTCTCTTCTGTTTTCCAAACTGAAATTAGGAAAATGTATAATCTAGTTTGTTCTTCATGGCTCATTGCCTTGGTTGACTAGTTGGGTAGCATTATGTTTAGCACAGAAAGCTTAATGACCCATGGTTCTAATTTATAAGCAAGAAATTAGTTTTTTAAAAAGGCTGTCTGCAGAGCACTCTTTAGATTTGCCTGCCTAGACCTTCTGCCAGTCAAATCATGGTGGCATATTCTGGTACCACTTGTTACTATTTATTTGTTTATGCAGTAGAAATGCAATGCCTAGAATTATTACTCTTCTAAACAAGAGTGCAATAATGCTTGTATTCATTTTTGGCTGATGTGAAACCTGTCCTTTAGTTGTGTATGTGCATGTGTGTTTTCCAAGGGGAAAAAGAAGACTTCTCAAATGCTCATTGACCCAATACTTGATGTGTAAATAGGGGATGGAAAGTTCCACTCCAGTGAAGAAAAAATCTGTGCAATTATTACTATTATTTCTATGAACTCCGTTCTTGCTCATGGTGGCAAGTAGCCAGAATCCATTCTATGCCACCATATTGCCTTTTGACTAATTGCTTTTCGTCTTACTATTGTAAACAGTCTTAATGCCTCTTGATACCATAATTGTGTTTACTGCACAATGGAGCAGCTGCTATACAAAACTTAACACCGTAACTGCATTTTGTATTGAATCTGTCTCATTGGTTTGTGGGGTTTTTTTTGCTGGAGCCACCTTTTAAAAAGCCTCCTTGTAACAAAAATGAATAGGGTTTGGTGCTTGTCATTTCATTCACCTAAAGAACACATTTTACAATTTTATAATGCTGACAATGATTTCTCAGTAGTT
This sequence comes from Pygoscelis adeliae, assembly GCF_000699105.1. Taxonomy (NCBI): domain Eukaryota; kingdom Metazoa; phylum Chordata; class Aves; order Sphenisciformes; family Spheniscidae; genus Pygoscelis; species Pygoscelis adeliae. The sequence goes on along the minus strand of NW_008824283.1, from coordinate 3,065,753 downwards.
GTGGGGCTTGGTTTTTTCCCTATAACTACATAGATTTGGGGATGCTTTCAAAACACTCAATCCCTACGATACACTTGAAGACAAACTTCTAAGATGGTAACAGTGTTTCTCCTTGCCAGATGGAACATACAAAGGGTTAAAACAAAGATGTTGGTACAGGTAGAAAAGACACGTTTATGTAAGCCATGTCCTCCCCGCTTTGAACGCAAATGTATGAGTCTCAGGCTATCACAGAAGTGAGCTCTGAAATAAAGGTAGTTAAATTGTTCTAACTCCAAAATAATTGAAAAATTTCTCAGTCTTTGTGTTGCTTTATCTACTTGTTTTAACTAATCTCTATAGCTAGTTAAAAATGAAAGAAGAAATAGAAATTTCTGATTTGAGACTTGCAAAAGCAGGGGAAAAAGTAAAATACCCAGCCCCCCCATCCTGTTGTTTTATGAAGTAGCTCCTCTGCAGCACCCTCAGCGCTTAACCTACATTCAGTAAGTCATGCATGTGTCTCTGTCATTTATGTTGTAAAGACAGGATCTTAGATTTAGTGTTGTCTTTGATATCCACATTGACACAAGACTGTAGTCCTCCCCTGATATCTAGATGCAACTTTCATTAACACGTACATATCATGAACAAAAGTTTCCTGCTGTAAGGTGAAAAAAGAGGGATATTTCTAGATCTTTAAAGAAATTCCAACTTGTGTATCCTGAAGCTAGTATACATTTCTGTGTTCAACACTTGCTCAGAGACCTTTATTTTTCTACGCTTTTTTATAAAGAGGAAATTGCGACTGAAATCTAGAATGTTGCCTTAGGGGGAAATGTGACTATATTTCTTGTATTAAGGTTGGAGAGAAGAGCTCTTCTCCTAGGCTACTATATTGCTTGGGTTTGCCAAATTGTTTGCTCATTACTTGTCTAGAAAATAATTAACAGTGATTGTCCTGTTCTGAGCTAACTGATGCTTATTAAAGCAGCTCCCCCCTCCCCAAACAGTTGGGTTGGGGGTATCACTATTTTAAACACTGCAATTTTCATAAATCTCCATTGATAGGCAATTCTGTAGGACCAGTCCATCAGAAGTGGAAGATCCAGACTGATGCAGCTTCCTCTTGTCCCACTGTCCCTGAGAGCGGTCATCCTTTTAATTGTGTGCATGAGCTAGGTACTAACTGGTCTTGCATTTTTCATAATGAGAGAGGATAGACAAAGAAACAACTTTTAGTTCCCTTTGGTACTTGAGAAAGCAGTGGCAATCTTTGGATCCAATTTAATGCTTTCATTATACTTCTACGTAGAACTGGGTTTATTAGTAATTGAATTGTGTGTTTCACCAGTTTCTGTCAATACGTCTTTTTGTTCCATACTGATAGTGAAGAGCAGCAATATGCTGTACAGAAAAATCACAGATTGCAAATAGCATCGAGAGCATACATTTTAAAATTATGTATTTTAATTAGACATTGACGTCTGGTATGGACTATGAGTGCTTATTTGCACACCTGCAGGCTATCTGATATGAAGAAACCCAAAGTATCTGGAGAATTTGTCTGCAGATGGAGTTTAGTGATTTAATTTAATATAGCAATTGTGCAGAATGTATCGAATTTGTAAGTATTGTAAAATTTGTATGCCACGTAGGTTCTATTTACTTAAAAGCTGTTCATTACATAAATAACACTTTCCTCTTCTGTTGATTTTCATAATAGATTGAAAAGTAAAGGGATAATCTTGACAATATTAAAATCTTTGAGAGTGGAAAAGGTTTCATTGAAACCCAACTTGATTTATAATAACATTTAAGACTTACAAAGGAGTGAAATGGTTATCCATGAAGAAAATACACTGTACAGCAAGCTCATTTTGGCTAGGGTGTACATGAGGAATCTCACATCAAACAGTCGGAGGACAGCGAAGTTCACTCAACGTTCATAACTACTATGATGACCTTGTTTGTTCTGGAGTTTAGTTTTATTCACAGACTTTAAATTAAGAAGCATTCCCATGCCTTTCTAAAGTAACTGTTTTGTCCTACCTGTAAGTACTGAATGAGATAACTGCAGAATCTTGAAGTTAAGGATCACATTAACAATTTTCAGTAGCAATGTTGAAATTTCATGTTCCAGGATGCATGATTCACTGTCATTCTGTTCTGCTCTCCCTTATCAGAAAAGTTCTCTGTTGGGAAATGAGGACTGGGAACAAGACCTGTGTTTTGTGTTAGTGGCTCCTCCTGTCTTAAGTTACATATATGTGTCCTCATTTTTCTCATTGTTCTGTTGCTTTCAGGTAGAGGAAAGGGCTGAAACAAAAAATGTGAGAGAATTTAATTATGTATGGGGAAGAAGAATAAAAAGTGATTTTATTCCCAGAAATGCTACATGCTCTGCTTCTTAAACTATACATCCCTTTTGAGGTACTGATCGTCCTTGCAAAGGATAGCTTCCTTTTCGCATCCGTTAATCTCAAGGATGCAACATGAAGTCACTAGTGCCTCCCCTTCAGCTACTCCAGCAACACATGAGGAAGGGATTCATCCATGTAAGCTGCAGCGAATGCTGGACCTGTGTCACTTATACTGCAAGACCCTTTCCCCTCTGGCACGCAAAATCTGATGCATTGCTGCTGGGAGGGAGGGAGCCTGAAGCCCTTCTACTTTAGAGTCTTATTTAGGTCTTGATATCTGGTCTGGACTGCAAATGTTTGTTTGTTTGCCTATAGGCATCTGATATAAGGACTTGCAGGGCACCAAGCCGAGTGTCTGGAGATCAGATGTATAGCCTGTTTAATAGCCTTGTATCATCTGGAAGAAATTATACCTTGTGATTTATACCTGGGGTTTTTTGGCCCCTGGGCAATCTCTGACATTCTGCTTAATTTCTGAATAGTAAATATTCCTTTTCAGTGTCTGGCCTTTTTGTCAAGAGGATGAGACACTCGGATTACTCTGAACGTATTAATGTGTCATGATCAGGCTTTTTCTCAGTGGCCTGGAAAGCTTGAAGACCACGAAAGCAGTTGAGGTAACAGAGTAGGAAGGTTTACTTGGCTGATGTAATGAAAGAGGCTTTGCTTTAATACATTCTGTAAGTCCACTGTATTCTGCTGCCTTTGTAGAGCTGCTGTCAAAGCAAATCAGCATAACTGAATTTGGCCCATTCTCTTGATCCGAAGTGTGTTGCTATTATTTCTGTATTTTCATTATTTTTTCCTCTGCTATCATGAGGTGAGACCTGTATGTCCTTAAGGATAATACTGGGAAATAAAAGGTAAATGTGTTTGTTTTCCTAGTAACATAGAAGGTGCTACCGTTTGGCAAATAAGCTTTTTAAGCATATTGCTGAGAAATTTAGTATTTTGTTAGTGAAAAATATGAAAAAACAATTGATATGAGCTCTGGTTTTGGTTTTGCTGTTTTGTTTCCCAGTTAGTGTAGTTTATAATAGCATCAGAAAGAAGTGTTGGCCTTTCCTCTTTGAGGATCGGTACAAAGTGTCTCATGTGCAGGAAAATAATACATCCTCCACTATAAGTCTTTTGACCTACCTTGTTAAGTTTCCTGAATCTGCAAGAAGTAGGAGTAACAGGATTAGAAACTTAAGTCTGGTCTCATCATAAGTAGGATGATCCTCCCCACTCCCAGCAAAGTCCTTGACAGCTCCCTCCCTAGAGTATTGCTCTTTTTCACTTTCTTCAATACTGTGTCATTCATTCAGCTAATTGGGCAGTTTTAACTAGTCAGTCAACTCATTCTCTGCATCTGTCTGGCAAGAGCAGAGGTAGATGTAAGAGTGCAAACTGAAATATGTCTGATTCTGTTGGCTATAGCCCTTGATTTATTGTCTGTTAATGCAGAATTGGGCTTCAGTTTCTGTCAAACCAAGCCCTGTAAGCCAGAGCCACACATGCACAAGCGAAGAAGTGTTTGAGAACCAATTGTGCAAATTTTGTCCATCTCTCAGTTGTAACTCCTTCTTGGTGTATCACATACTAATTGAATAAATAATTGATTAATGAAGAGAAGCAGCTGTTCTTTGATCTAGAAATGCAGTATACTGTTGCCAAAGCAAGTAATGTGCTACTGAGAAAAAGGGAAGCACTCTGTGATCTCTGGATATTGCAACGTAATGCTGTGTACAATAAAAGGATATTAATTAAAGGTAAATGGTGGTGGAATCATGGACAGCAACTGCTTAGTGGAAAAATTGTCTTTTCATGTTCCAGTTAGCACTGAAGAGATTCAGAGTGATTTGCTGTGCCATGAATGAAATGGCAAACCTGCATCTTGGACATCTGAGAAAGGCAGAAGCAGGAAGTTTTATCCCAGCAATGCAGACACAGCTAGATTTTCATCTTGTATACAGAGGCTGCTGCTTGCACAAAGCAAGAAGGAGCATTGGTAATAAAAGACATAGTAACATGTTCCTTTGCCTTGACTTAGAGCTTCTAGGGATCTCAAGTTGATAATTTAACAGCTTAATGATGCAAGCAAGGGTTAAACTAGCTTAAAAGTATCAGACTTAGGGGGTTGATCTAGTTCATGACATAAAGATTTTCCAAAAGATTTACTTAATTCAGCAGGGTATATTAGTGTAGGTGAGGTCTTCCAACATAGAGAGCAGACAAATGTAAAGCATGATTAAACCAGGTTCAAAATCAGCTTGAAAAACAACTCACATAACTTCAGAACAACATGCAAGATAAATGTTCAACACAGTAGTGAATGAGAACTGTAATACAGAAACAAATGTTCATTTTAATAGGAGAGTTGTCATAAACAAAAAATCCCATACTCAGTGAAAAGAGGAAGAAAAGCAAGAAAGGGGAAACTTGTTACAGGTCATGATAAATTCAGAATAGATGCTCAGCAGTCAATGATTAGTTAAATTCTATTAGTTTTTTATTTTAGAGTTTTAAGGGAAGGGTTGCAATAAATATATTTCTTATTAGTCCCTGGTGGCATACTTGGAATAAGAAGTCATGACCCAAAGATCTTGCAATCTAAATAGGTAGTTTAAAAAGTATCACAAAGGGATGCAGGTCACATGACAGGCCTGTGGCAGAAGGAAAACTAGAAAAGGTCTCCCAAATACAACCCCGTGCAGACGTCACAGTTTTATACTGACTTTCTCACTATTGGCAGCAGGCATCCATGAGAACAAGACACTGTTAACAAGAAAGGGCACATGTCTTCATGATTAGATCATCACCTTAGGAACATAGAAAATAGAGGAAACATATTCATCTCCAGATCTTATAAACTTACTCCTTTTTTTCATATTATGTTAATAAAAGTCTTCTAATTAGAAATGCATTGCTTTTCCCTCCCATTGAACTGGAACTATTTCAGGAAAAGAAATGAGCTGGCAATGGGAACCCAGAGTTAAAAAACAACGTTAAAGTCAATGGCTGTGTGAAGAGTAAGCAAGTCAATTCTTGCTAATGTTTCATGTCTTGATCTTTCAGATCTCTTCCTTTTTGTTGTTGTTGGTTTTTTGGAGTTTTTTGTGGTTTGTTGTGGTTTGTTTTTCTTTTTTAAGCTTCCTATTCCGAACTCTCAGTTCTGCTCAGCAACTTTATTAACGTGTTTAGCATTTCATTTCAAAGACTAGACTTGTACCTTCTGTGTCACTGCGCCTCCCCTGAGGGAGTCTGCCTTTCCCAGACTGAAGGCAGACTTGTAGCTAGTGTCAGCTTCAGCATCACTAGCAGCTTTGATGGTCTCTGGTTTCCTTCAGCTCCTGTAAGGCTGCACTTCTTTCACACTCAGGGTTCGTGGTAGCTCTGAAGGGTCATGGTTACTATAAAACAACTGACTAGCTGGCTGAGCGCCTGGGGACAGTGATTTCTCCGCAGGAGCACTGACCTATGCTGTATGCTAATGTGAGAACGTGCTAAACCTCTGGCTACCAATAATGAAAAGTTCATTTATGTAATTGCCCAACATAACATACTTTGTGTAGCTATAAACCTGGATTTGACTTGGCATTCGTGGTCCTTGTGATACAGAAATTCAGCTTGTATAACTTATTCATGTGCTACATCTGAATATTATCAAGGGTGTACCTGTGTCAGTATCTGCAAGCTTGTGCTTTGGGGAGAAGACACTTAACAGTAAAAATGTTTAACTCTTTCTCCTCTGAAGGCTTGTTTTAGAATCCTGGTTAGGCAGCAAATGAAAACTAGCTTGGCTGACCCCAGAAATTTGCCATCTCATCTCATGTGTCCCTGACCAAGCAGTTCAAGGTCTCCAGCTGTTCGGACAGAGTTTGGCAGATATATGACCTGCACAATGAGTGGTTTTATAGGTCCTGTGCAAAGCTGGGTGCAGCAGTGGGGGGGAAGGAAGTAGGAGGCGGCAGAGCCTCCAGTGTTGTTGCATGCAATGCTGTCAATCCCATGAGTAAATCCACTCCAGCTTTCTAGCCGGTTCACCCTTTGCGTGAGTTATTATTCTGTGTCACTGAGTGATATTTCAGGCACCAAGTCAAACATGTTAAAAATAACTATCTCCAATCACTTATTTTTATGAATTTGTATTATTTTGGGCAGCAATTACTGGCTGACTCAGTCGCTGGCAATGGAAAAGTGTCATTTTAAGTAACTCAGGCCAAGATTTGAACAAGAATGAGACTATTTGATAAGATGTCAACAAGTGAAGGTTGTAGCCTTGTCAGTGATGACATTACAAGTTCTATCGTGTCCTGTGCAAATTGTCATAACCTTTAAACAGGGGCTTCAACAAGATGAATTGCTTATGTCAAATAAAGTGATGGGTCAGAGCTAGACTGGAATAAATGGAAAGTTCAGTAGGCTTTTATTTTCTGGGGCGCTAAATCGATTCAAGGATTTAATAAATAAATAAAAGATTTCATAAAGATTGTAGTACAGCTTCTTTGGCTAAAGAACCTGACTTTGGGACTTGAAGAGACATAAAGACAGAATTTTAATGGTTCTGTGTACTATGCAGCTTGTCTTCAACAGTGTGAAAATCCTAGATGCCAGAACAGTTGGATGTGTGTTTCTGGACTGATTAAAAAGTAAGGTGATTAGTTTAGTGTAGAATGGGTAATGCTGTATACAGTTCTAAAGGCAGGGTCCCTCCGTGCATCAGTTCTTGAATTGAAGCAAATATCTTTATAGTATGAAACTTTTCTGCTGTTGAAATAATTTCTCAGATTACTACATGAATCAATTTTTAAAGTTTTGTTTTTCATTTGAGTGAAATTCTACATTTAATATAAAAGTAAAAAGAATATCCATTGTGTTCAAAGTTTTCCTCTTCTTTTGAATGGGCAGAAATACCTGCAGTCCATGCAGAAGTAAATGCGTAAACAAATGGCTTGATTCACGTCTGATCTAAACACAGAAAAAGAGTGCACCAGATGGTAAAAGCTTTCTGCTTTGCAGAAAAGCAGCTGCAATTCACCCTTCATGTTCCTGAGGATATTAGGTTGAAGGCCTAAAGCCACATAGAAAGTGAGTGGAATTAGCCGGAGAGAGGGTGCAGCCAGCACACGGAAAGGAACATGAATCCACTTTTCCTAGAAGTGGAAGTCGTCTTCTCTGAATCATTAGTTATCTCAGAACCAAGTACTTACCAAGAGGTGTTCTGTGCAAATATAGTCCATGGGATTAACATCAACTGAAAAAGTGTTGAGAAGCTGCTAGAAAAGAGGTGACAAACATAACAAGGTGTGCAGTTTTTAGCCAGTGCACAGTAGCTATTACAGCCGTTCATATCCATACAGAAGATAACAGATACTTATTATTTGCCTTTGTTAACACCGAGGGGGCCTTCATCTTTTTCCTGCAGAGTGAACCATTCTTTTCGAACTCTAGATGTATGGTTTAATAACTTCTACTTCACTTGGACACTAGAATGGCATCTGATGTGTTTCCTAAAGCATCCTCTTTGCAAGGCTTTTAAAAGTTATTTTTATATTTGTTCTTTGATGTAAGAGACTTTTTTTCCCACCTAGCTCATAATACATGAAAGGCAAAAAAAATATAGGTACAACAATAATTGCCAACTGGGAACATTTGACAGGAAATGACAGGTTCTTTCCACTAAAAGAACACAAAGGTTTTCATATGGATTTATACTAATCTCTTTTAAAAAATTGATCTTATATTAAAGATTTTACAGATAGTACGTGTGTTATATCAGAAAACAGTCAGACACTTTGAAAGATCCTCGTCAAGTTATCTTCACTTTATGAAAAATAATAAAAAAGAGCTTTTTTTGTTTCGAAAGGTATTTCATTAAAATGTCCACCTTGATAAATCTCCTATAGAGAAAGTGTCTATAGTCAAAATAATAGTGACCAACTTCTGTGACAATCACTCCAGATGACAGAAAAAGTGGAGGAATAGTTGGCAGTGCCCTGGCTAACACTCCCCATAGTTATTATTCGCTTTTGCTGTCTGCTGTGTCTATTCTTCTTTTCCTGCTTTATATACATTGACTTATGGTCACTATATCTTGAGGTGCCTTTTTTAGCTTCCAAATGGTAAAAATCCACATTTTTCCTTATTTTTGGGCTATCCAAAAATAGTTTCAATAGCTTTCCCTCTTCCTATCTTTCAAGCCTCATCTAAAGAATGACTTCATGTTCATAGACCTCATTGTGCCTTAATGTTTATTGCTTCTTTTTATGGTAGAGGAACTGAAATGGGTTATCAACATCTGACTTTAAAAAAATCTTTTGTAATTATCGATATCCATTCTTTTCGTAACAGTTATAGAAGTAGTCTTGAAAACAACAGTGCACCACTACCATAATATGTTGCAATAATGGAGGGGTTTTTGTTTGTTTTTTCACTTGCTGAGATTTTTCATGTAAGGTTATCCAGCCAGGGTAGTAACCTGGAAGTCAAATATTTGCTTTTTCAGAATACTGTATTTTTACAGAAATTTGTCTGCAGTATTTGAGCAGCATAATTAATGTTGCTTTTTTTTTTCCATCCCTGCCATTAGCAGAGAGAAAAAAAAGCAAAAACCAAATTTTCTTGTTAAAGTTAAGCAGTCCTGGAATTTAGCAGGGAATTTATAACAGCTAGTCATAGGGGCTAAGTGCCTTCTGTAGCCCATGGAAAGAGAGAGAGGATCATCTTGCTTCTGAACGTTGTCTACTCTACTGCCTAGTTAACCTTGTCTAAGTTAGATGCTTGCCCTGGATCTTTTTCACAACTATACGGTAAATCCTTATGAATTTAGCTCCCTCGGCCTCTAGCGTTCAAAGTGATTAACTTTCAAATGTTACAAGCTGCAGTGCAACTGTTACACTTACATTCAAACAATAATTTTTGCCTTTACATTTGGGCCTGTTCCTAGCCGATCCCAGGAGGTCCGTTGCTCTCCTATCTGCACATCGCAAAAAGTGAGAGAAAACCTTTTAACTGGTTTTCTTCTGAAGTGCCTAAGCAGATCCCTAGAGGCTGAGGGAAAAGCAGGAACGCTTGTAGCGCAGTTGAGGTGGACAGGTGAGGACATTGAAGGTAGGGCCAGAGCCCAGACTCTAAAGGTCCTGAGGGGAACTCCTGAGATTCATTCCAGTGCTGTTTTCAACCAATTCAGACAATGCATACTGAATATGTCAGTATGACCCAGAATGCTTTACTTGTCTTACCCAAAAGAAACTTCTAGAAGAAAGATGATGACATTTTTTTGTCTGAACTCAGCACTGCTTCATCTTCCAGTGAATACACCAATTGGTTAACCGCTACCGAGAAACGCTGTCCAGTGTGTGTAATACATAACAGAAAAGACTTATGAACTGTTCTGTGCTGAAAGACACTCTCATCAACATGATGCCATCTCTCCCGAGAAGATCTTATTCCCCTCTTCTGTATTCTTTGTCGTCTTTAAAACATTCTTTTAGATCTCCACCAACTGCAGAGAGTGCTCGTAAAGGCAGCAGTGCGTTCTCCCGCTTCTCCTTTGAAGTCATCGTTTAGTTATAATCTTCAAAGACATCGTGTATTTTCACTGCTCTGGAAGGCTCCTTCCTTTTTTCAGATCCTCGGCAAGGGACGGAGGGGGTATGCTGTGTGTCAGCGTCTCCAGGCAGCTGAATGGTGTCCTGGGGCTGCAGAGCCGTACAAGTCATTTCTGACTTACTGCTGAGAGCATTAGGAAGCTGCGTTAAATCTTCAGTCTTATTCTCCTTCACCTCAAGTTCCAGTCCTACTTGTAGGTGGCTCAGGAGGGCCGTTTGCAGGAGCTGAGCTGTTTTAAACTCAGCCTGGTCAGCTGAGGTCCTGGTTTTGGGTTCCTGCATGGAAGGGCAAGTTGCAGGGGAAAGCAAAGAGGGCAGGTTGCTGACAGCAGCGAAACACCTTTTCAGCTACATTGCCAATGTTTGAAGGCCTAAGAAAGCCGCGCTGACTGCTGCTGCTGGGGTGGGGGTGGGAGGTGAAGGTGGCCTGTACTTTGGGGCAGGCAACCTCCCAGCTGCAGCTGAAATTTGTTCTCCCTCTTATCAGAACCGCTGCCTGCACAGCAGCGCCAAGGTGGGAGGGACGTACCTTCATACAGTCTTCCTAAAAGCCAGACTATGGAACCTACCCCACCTTAAATGTCTCAAGGCCCAGAATAGCAAATACGTTTTCTATCTGGAAACAGATACATTTTTTCCCTCATATAGTCACCTGTGTGCCGTAGCTTTACATCCACTGACTGTCCCATTTTACATTTGTAGACTCCTCCTCCTCCTCAAAATACAGTTCAGATGGGGCTGTCTGGATCATTTAACTAGTTGTTTAAGCTCTGAGGACATTTGATCCCAGCTCCCAGCGTGGGGGTGATTATCCCTTCCCCATTGCAATACCAAAAATTTTCTGAGCTTTTGCTGAAGAATTACAGCAGTGTGTTTGCAGAAACGAAGCTCAAAGAAGAGCCCCTTCCATCATAACTCTTCCTGCCCTCCCTGCCTAGTGCATGCTCCAAGATGTCTTGTTCTTTGTAAAAAGCCTCAGGTGAGTGAAATTCCAGATCAGGCTGCTCAGGTTGAGGTAATGCTGACTGCATAGTTTGCCAAATTAGTCTATGATAATCACATTCTTAAACTGCTCTGTTTTCATGGTTAATTTGGCTGGCAGAAAATGAAGAAGCTATTTTTGCAGCATATATGCACCATATGACTATAATTACTTGGAAACACTGCAGACTCCAGGATTGAATGTTTTTTAAAAAAAATTCTAATGAGCATGAGCAGGCCGTGGTGTTGCAGTTGCCTGGGTAACTGAGATCAGACCTTTACCTGGCTCATTCTGTTACAAGTGGAGGAATATACCCTACTTCTGATATTTGGGGTCTACCCTAAAGTTTTTTATGCAGATAGGAAAGGTCAAAAAACATCTTTAAGCCTGCCCCTACTACATGCATCAGAGAAAATGATCAAGTAATTGATCCCTTATGCGTGAGAGCTGTGTATAACTGGAATAGAATGGAGCTAGTTCCCTTCGCTTCTGCATCTAATTGCAAATTCTGTCCTATGGCAACAGGCACGAGTACAGCATCGTGGGCATCTACGCTGAGTCTGACTGGACTTTCAGAAGCAGTTCTGAACCCCAAGCACAGGGATTGCAAAGTTTTTTCCATCTGCACAGTCAAGAGGTCTGCAGGACCCCACTGTGGGAACCCAGGCTTCCGGAGCCCCCAGCCTGCGTTGCTGAACAGGGATGACTCTGCAGAGCACTCAGAAATTTCAGTTAATGCAGACAATGTCGATCTGCTTTCACAGTGTTGCTTCCAGCAGGGAACATATCTTCTCTGTGCAATTCAATGAGCTGCTTGAAATTTCTAAATTACTTGTGTCCCAGTAACCTTGGAGACTACATTCCTCCTACTGCTACAACAAAATTGTTGTAACTGAAGTTTAGTGGCCTTTGGAGCATGCTGCAAGGCTGATTTATCTGGATGTTTGAAAAAGGGAGGAGATTTGAAGGTGAAAATGGCAGGGTACATCAGTAACTCCTAGGCATGGTAAATAGGAAAGGTAATCCAATCCTTAATGTTGAGATGCATTATACTGCATATGACTTGTACAAATACAGAAGAGAGGGACTAGACCATGCAGAGGAGGGATTATCGAAAAATCCCACTTTTACCAGGAGATAGAAAAGATGGATAACCATTTTAAGAAATGTTAAGTTAAATTTTACTTTAGCTTGTTCCTAACTTGGCAGTTTTGACTGACATAAAGGCTAGAATGTTATTAACTATAAACATGCTGTTTTTTCCTGTGGAATAGTCAAAGAAAATCATTATGCAATAATTATGCCAGAATAGGTTATGCTGCTAGAGCTGTAATGGTAAATGTGTTGACAAGTTCACTGGCTGCCAAATTGACACAGAGACCTTGAAGTTATTGCTGCCTCTTTCTGCTGTAGGATGTCTCACAGAGGGTTTTCATAGATGAGAACATGAAGTGGATTTTAAAATACTTAATTTTTTAAATGGTGTGATGGGGGAACAGAGAGCCTGAGATTTTTCTTCTAATTCAATCCACAAGATTTCAGTCTGCTACTTGAGAATAAAATCCCTTTTCTCTAAACAAATCAAGAGAACTGTAACTCTGAAACATCCTTATCTGCAGCCTCTCCAAACTGCTTGATCTGTCATTTCACCTGACATTTTTAAGTGCCATTTTCCAGCTGTATCTGTAAAACTGTGATTGTCTTTTTCAAGTTATTTCAGTCAGAGAGGTTGAGGACAGTCATACTGAATAACATGAAAAAAAAACTTTTTTTTCCCAGGAGGATGAACAGAGTGTCCATATATGACATAAATGTACTGAGACACAAATCTTCATCTCAGAAAACCAAATGGGTGTCACTGCTCCCATCTTCCTTTTTACCCAGGCATGTGCAATGGAATTTTTGCTTAAAAGGGCCATTACTGAGCCTTGTGTTAACACATTTCAAAGCAAAAAAAGTTCTGTGCAGCAGAGTAGTGCAGATGAGTACATTGACAGATGCCCAGGAAAATGAAGTGGCAGCACCTCAGAAGATTAGCCTGCTTGCAAGTTCACTTTCATTGCTCAGAAGCACTTTCTTTCTCTGGTCTTTGGTCTTCCGTCTTCTGCAGCTGGAGAGCTTGAGACCTGAAAGGACTATTAGGGAGCACAGGTTTCATAGAGAAGACAGGAAAAGGTCAGGAAAGCTGCTGTTGCTGTTTGGTATCTCAGTTTCTCATATCTATTCTGTTTTCTGAACTCTTTGGAGAAAACAGAAAGGAGTGTGTTCTGAATAATCCCTAACAGGTCATCAGTTTTCTGCAACGTGTTACCTAGAAACAGTGCTGAAAACCCAATCTCTTTCCTTTAACTTCCTTCTAACCACATTTGGGCTGCTGTCAGGTGAATAATGGTAAGCGACTAAGGTATGACAGATTTCTTCAGAAAATCCTTCTTCCTTGGGAAGGCAGCAGATTGTCAGGAACTGAAGCTTGAGACTGTTCTGAGTTCTGTTGCAAATCTGCCTAGGAGTTTCTCACCAAGAGCCACACACTGCCAAGAACTCTTGAAAATATGGCTTCAGTTACAGTTTCCTGATCTCCTGAAATGCCTGGTGGTGAGCTCTGCTGAAACCTGATTCACCACAACCTGTACAGCAGCCAGAGACAGGCCTACAGATGCACTGTGAGCTTCTCATGCAGCTCTGAGATTGACCTGTAACATCTGGAGCTCATCCCCAGCACAGATTGCCAAGCATGCCAAATCCTGCTGCCATTTTATGAGAGAAACTCCTATTCCCTGGATACTTAAACAAGAGCTCCTGCCCAGTCACGTTCCCTGAGCAACCTAAGCAGGATTTGACCTCTAGAGCTCTAGATGGCAAGTGCTAATGTAGCGCTTTGTCCCGGAGTTTTCTCTTGCAGTGCCACTAGCAATCTTTTGTTCAAATGTGTTGCTTCGCTACAAGTCCTTCTTTCCGTTTGAAAGCCCACATAAAAATCTAAAATGTTTAAACTGACTTCTCTGGCAGTGTTGGCTGCTGAAAGAATATATTGCTTTGCAATCAGGAACCTGCAAATGAAAATATCCTATAATGCTTTGTTTCCTTGCCACTTAGCCTGTTCAAACACTTGTGCCGTCCTTTAAATAAAATCTAATAATAAATCGCGGCTGGAATAATTGATGCAGAAAATCACATAGCATAGCATTCTGTATTTATTGTCTTTTAATGGCACGGACGCTGTTAGTTTTAGTGGACTCGATAGCTCTTCCAAGTAAACGATGTAACATAACTACATTATGACTTCTTGCTTTCCTTAACCTAACTCTGCCATCACAGGTTTTAAACGTGCTTTCTTAAAAAATTGGTTCATTTCCATCAGTGATATGGTGGGCAGTGAGGAGGCAAAGTACAGAATACACTGAGATGGCCGTGTCTGGTTTCTGCTTGACTAGCTAGGACTGTTCAAGGAGCAGGGGAAAAGATTTCTGCCAGGAAATGACGAGAGTCGTACTGCTGTAGTTTGAATAATTTATCCAACATGCCTGAGCGTAGCTGTGGTTCTTGTTTGCTGACAATCAAATAACAGCTTAAAAAACCTCAAACTATTTATTTGGCACTTATTGGGGTGGGGGTGGGGGTTACTTCACTTTTAATCCTTATCCTTACTACCAATCACGTAGGAACAGCTCACCCCCTGTAATGCAGCTTAGAAACCTTATGCTCTAAGCTCCCTTTGGAGCTTTGGCATCTCTATTGCGACACATACTCTGCTCTCTGCCAAAGGTGGACAGAGTTGGTCTGGCCGGATCTCTCGCAGCCTTCTCTCATCAGACCTAGGGTCGCCAATCCTTACTACAGCACCACAGAAATGTGTTACAATAGAAGATGGTTCAACCTCAAGGCTTTCATGCAGAGCTTTCATGTATCTGCTATGGTTTTAATGAAAAATTCAGTCTTGATTTTGCTGACCATTTTTTGTCAGTTTTGTCAGACCTGAAGTCTACTCCAAGCTGATTCGGATCATATCCTGATCTGAGTATACAATTTCAGAATGGTTGTGTCCATTAACTGAGCTTTCAATTAAACTCATAATTAAAAATTTAGCAGTCTGCTTCAAAAAGGCTGGTTTTAGTTAAATATAATGAACATGTTGTTGTCAAAGGAGTTGCTTTAAAGACATTGTTGCAGCTAATTTCTGAATGAACACAAGTATCATACTTTCCTGAATGTTAAATTTTGATTGAGTAAATCCCTGAATCCAACAAAACTGCGCTGAATCATCCCACTATAGCTTACCTACTTTGTGTTGGAAATAATGTAAGTGTCCCACTTCTGATGCGGTAGCTAATTAAAGACATTCTGTCAAGGTTAACAGCCCTAAAACATGTATTGCACTGATAATTAAAAATAAGTGTACCCTACCCATAAAAAAGTAGAGTCATATTGCAGTCTGGCTGCATAAAAGTCTGCCCTTTAATCTGTACCTCTCTGGAGCATGAATGAATTCTGCGATGCAGAGAGAAGACTACCTGATTTCTTCTCCTATCCTTTTTCTACTCCCTTGTCCAATTTCAAGTGAGTCCAGCAAAAGAGTTACTTAAAAAGTTAAGTTACTTGAGTAAAAGACTGCAGGTTTCAGGTCATGCCCACCTCTCCGAAATCACCTGTATTTGGCAGTTTATATTGTGTGTGACTGGCTTGGTTGTTTGAAGCAAGGAGGGCAATATGAAACTGGGGAGATTTATAAATATGCTCATCAGTGACATCTCTGGACAACCATAGTGCTACAGTAATAGTGGATGGTGCTGTTTTTCCTAGTTTTTCCTAGTTTTTCCTGATATTTAGGGAATTGTTATTTATCCTTTGCTGGTTATTTACACCTCCTAAATGTAGATACTTAATTTAAAGCATTGACCTGGTAGGCTTATTTCCCTAGGCAGTTTACATAATTAGAAGAGACAGGCTTCTTGTATTATCTCAGATAGATTCTCTCAAATCAGCCTTTGCAGGACTCCCACCTTTCCTTTTAGCTAAAGGCAGATTAGAATCTGAGTATAGGTATTTTGGCTGTGAGTATCTCCCTAGCGCTATTACAATCGCAGACAAGAATTGCTATCCTTGTCAGACCTCTGGTCTGCATGTCTCTGAATTTCTTAAAGAAATATCTATGGTGCTTCTGTCCTTGGAGATATGCAGAACTTGAGTGGACGAGGCCCTGAGCAACCTGCTCTAACTCTGAAGCTGGCCCTGCTCTTGCAGGAGGGGTTGGATCTGTAGGGGTCCTGTCTAATCTAAATTATTCTGTGTTTCTAAACTCAACAGCTCAGGGCGTAACCTGGCAAGAGTTTCCTTTTAATCTCTCAATCCAGAAGAGGTTCATCTCCTGAAGCAGGAAAATGAAGGAGAATCCATACATCTTATATGTTTCTAAATGATACAACTATTATTCTAATCTTGATAGCAAGAAATGTGCTTCCAGTGTATTGTACATATTCCCTTATGAATCTCTGTTTTTTACTACTACTCTTCGAGCTCTAACCATTCCTTGAAAGATACAGGTGCTGAGAAACCAGCAGAAATCGCCTACGCTCTGTCTAGTAAGTCAGTAGGGAAAAGCATTCAGGAGCTGGGGAGGGTTTTACTTGCTCTACTTTCTACTATGTTGCTCTCTTCAAAACGGTGCTTAAACAGACTGGAGGAAAAGAGCATCATACAGCACTGACTAGGTGAAGTGATCTGGACTCTGAGGGCTTCTTTCCAACCTGTGTTGCTAACATGGGTAATATGGTTGTCTCCTCAAATGAATATCACAGTGAGGAGAAGGAAAACAGAATGAGAGCGTGTGCCCAGAGGATTGTAGATAGCCTGTTAAGGGTGGAGAACGTAGCTTCGAGTGTGTCTTGTTGAAGAGACCCGATTCAGTTGGCACTTGTTTCCAGCTTCAGCAGCATGTCTGGAAACAGAAAGCTACTGTGAGCCAAAGCACAGATACAGGCAGATAGGAACAGAGAGGGGAAAGTACCCGTCTGCTGGAGCTGTCAGAAATGTGTGAGGTTCCCCAGGGGCTGTATAAATAAACGAGATGTCTGGGCGGGAGGTTTGAAAGAAAGCCAGATGGCTGCAGTTGCTTGCAAGGTTGATATGCCAAATAACTTTTTACATCTCTAATGCATGAAAAAGGTTTTGCCCTTGACTTCAAAGTAACAGAGAGTTTGTCATGCTGCCTGAATCTTTTCTGGCTCTTTTTCTGGCTTTTTTCTTCCCAGACAGCAGGGTTTGCTATAACCATCCTGCAAATAGCTCATGAGGTACCTAGTGCTTAATCTGTGATCTGCCTAGCAGTCCTGCCACTGCAAATTGTGGGGATGCAGTGTTATTTAGATTGGCAGCAAATGCAGAGTTTAGAGTGGTGTGTATCTGGCTGAATTCCAAATGGATAATTACATTCTGCCTACCTAAAATTGGCCTTATGGCTTTTTGAAATCCCTTGCTCAAAGCTGTTGTTATAATGTCGCTATCTGCTCTTAATTGGTAACTATCTTCCACTCTACAGGCGACTGCATTTCAGTGACAAGTGAGGTCACCTGGTATGTATTGTGGTGTCCCCACCATAAATTGCAAATCCATGTAAAAAAAAGTAGTTTTTCATGCATGCCTCATCGCAGCTGCTCTCTCCCCAATAATACATTTCTGCGAAGAATGCTTGTAAAGTAGTCACCTCTGGTTTGCCTAGAAATATCCATTTTTCAAAGTTCTTCTGTCATACAGTTACTTTCTGCTGGTTTGGCAATAAGTCTTTGTTACCTTTTTCTTGGTTTTTCTTCACTATATGCAAGGCATCACTGGCCTGTGTCCCCTGTGGTTAAAGTGACCTGAAACTCACTGATGAGAAGAGATTATTCCAGAGCTGGAGACCCCCTGCAGAGGCTTCTTCACTTTCAGAATCTGGCCATAATGTCGAGTCATAACATCAAAACAGATATAATGAAGTAGTACAGAAGTAGGTAGATCAATATCAGCACCTTCAATATTGTAGGGGATTTTGTCAAACCCGTGGCTGGGCAATCCGCATTATGCATAAATCCCATTTCCAGGGCCATTTGAAAGCTGATGCTCAGAGTGCTTATCACACAAAGCTCTGAAGTGGGTAGTGCCAGGTGCGGGTATTGAAGGCTGAAATTATACATGTTCTCCTATATTTAACTGTAATTAAGCAGACACTTGAGTATCCGTTCATCTGTTTTGTGCTTTTTTAGGCTTGCCACCATTCAGTAAACAAATCATTTTAACTTTATTCCTCACATAAGGTATATGCATGGAAGCGATTAAAAATGTTAAGCTGTGCAAGGTAGACTTCACATTATTCTTGTGGAAAATGTGTTTTGATGCCATTTCCATCCTGTCTCCCGCAGCCTCCTCTAAAATAGAAAGCAAAAAAAAAAAAAGTCGTCTCTCAGTTTAGGAGAACGTGTTGCTCACTGACAAAGAAAAGAAAGCGGAACAAAGTCTGTGGAGGATATTGGAGAGTTGCAAACTTGTTCTCAGCTTTTGAAAACACCACCATAATGAGCCTCCCACTTAAAGATCTGTAGTAAAAAATGAATCTGTAATGTTCCTGCTAATAACACCACATTTCAGTAACCTGGATAATACCCTCACAGTGTTTATGCTCTGCAGGCTTTGTAAAAACAAACAAGTAGTTTCTTGAGCAGTGAACCTTCTAAAGCCTGGTTTGGGGGAGGAGTAAGTCTCCTGGCTGTATCAGCCACTGCAGAATATCACGACTGTACTTGCACCACAGCCCTTCTTTCGGGGAAGGCTACCTCGGGTGTCTCCGTAGTCTGGCTGCTTGTTTTCACAAAAGTTGTGGGGTGTTAATGCCTTTGAATTTGAACTTAGTTGATTCAAAATTTCTTGCTGGGGAAGGAGAAGGGGGAATGACGGATGGACTGATATCATAACTGCACGTGCTTCCTTTTGCATTCAGGCTAAAAAGAAACGTTGCCTATAGCATAATCTTGCAAAGCTGAGCAGTAATGCTGGTTTTGTTCACTCCTACACTTGTTATGAGGAGTCCCTCTGCCCCGGCCCCTTTGCAATGCAGCTTAGTTCAAAGGCACAATTGACCGTGCCTTATCAGTGGCAAATAGTGGAAGTCCAGGAAGATGCACTGTCAGAAGAGATGTGAAGTCACTGCTGCATCTACACTCATTTTTGAAAAGCCACTCTGTTATATTTAGTATAACCTGAAATATTTTATGGGCGCTTAAGTCATGCACTTGGCTCATGAATTGGTTCAGCTTTGGTTTGCATGTGGTATATTCTTCTTTTTTCTTTAGACAAACTGCAAAAGGCAGTGGCGGTGCTCTCCCTGGCTCCTGACGCAGCAGTTTGTCGGTCATTGTGTATCTGCAAAACACACATACTAATAAGCACACACAGTGTCCCATAGGCCTGAGGTCTAACTCTTTCAGCTCTGCAGTTAGGACTGTGGTACAGCTGCTAAGGCATTTATTAATTTTTAAAAGTGGAGGGTTCAGCTAATTTCCCTTAGTGATGAAACAGCGGCACTGAAGCCAGTTCAGCTACAAGCGAATAACCACCAGTTTGATCTTCCGGTGGTTCTTGTAAGACTTAGAGCATCTGGTTGTTTTATGTTGCTAGCCTCAAAGCACATTGATGGGATGGTAAATATTGTCACCATGCTACAAATAGGGAAAATCATCCATCAAGAAAGGAACAATGTACGTTATGCTGTCCTTTAAGTCAATATGTATTATTGAGATCTGTATTCTGGTCCAGTGCTCTAACACTGTTGTCATTATTGTCATTCTACTTTAGGTTTCATTCAGGTTTCAGGTTATGTTCAGATTCCTTTTTTTTTTTTCCCCACTTGTTTATCCTACTGCCCTCCTCAGGGCTGTTGGAGTTGTACTTGAGCATGGAGAGAAGTTTTGGTGCTCAACCCCCCACATTACTTATTTGTTCTCCAAGAGCGTATTTCTGTCAGGAGGCAGTCCTGTGAACCAGACTACATGATTTAATATTTTGCAGGACCTGTGATAACAAGGCTAGTAGACTTGGCCAAAATGGTGTCTCTTCCATTTTGACCAGTAGGTGAAGCTAAGAAGACTTATTGGATAGAAATACTGCCTTCGTGCCATTAATAAAACTAAAGGTTTTGGGTAGTGGTGCACGGTTATTTCTCCATGTGAATTTATGAGGGTGCTCGGGGAGAGTCGTTTTTCTTCACTGGGTTCCCTTTTCCTCAGAGTGAATGATGGTTGTGCCGCTGCTGACTGCAAGGCGAGCAGAGAGCAAACAGTTCATAAATGTAACGGCCTCCAGGAGAACTCTCCATGTGTACAGCAAAGTGCTCTAATAGAGGAAGCAGGCAGGCAGGGCGGGCAGGTGGTAAAATAAATACATTGCTACTTAGACTTGTCTTTGCCCTGTTTATACCTCACTGGCTGCCTGATACAGACTGAGTGGAGATATTTTCAGTAGAAGTATCTGTGAGCTTTTTCTTAGTCAGTTCTTCTGCGCATCTTCAATGTGCAGTGCCAATCATCTACTGCCTTTATGCCTGTTCTACTGTTAACCTCTGCAGTGCTGCATAATGAAAAAAAAATTAAATCTGGGCTGTGAGCAACTAGTAAACTTATAAAAGACAGGTATCTAATTTGACTTCCACTCTTACACACTGCATGAAAGGAAAGATTCTTACTATCTTTTGTTTTTTTCTTGACACCATATAGCTCAAAGAGGAAATTCGTTTAGTTTCTATAGTTCAGGAAGGGCCCCTTCCTAAGTTCAAGGAAAGATTTTAATAAATTTACGTTCAAAAGCTAAGTCAGTGGAGAATTGTCTTTTTTTCTACTAAAATCTGAAGGATTTTTTCCTAGAGGCAACAAGACAAATGGAAATATCTGTTTGCACGAAAACATTCATTTCTAATAAATGGCACCAACTTTAATGCTGTTACATGTGTAATTGGGGCAAAATAATGTGTTAATCTTTCTTTAAAAGTGGGAGTGGCCTGCAAAGCTAAAACATGTAAGCATAGAAAAAAATATATAGGAAACAGAGCCCTGAATCCACATTCTCTGCCTGCTATTTGCCTTTAAAGTATTGTGCCTGTTAAAAACACAGCTGTGAATTTCCCAGGCCCTGTGACTTCTAAGGTAACCAGCTGATGTGAGTTAACCCAGCATACTCCACACATTTCTACATTTACACAGGCAATTGCTTTGTATCTCTGTCTGTATGGTGAAATCCTGTTGAGAGGGAGTGTAAGGCAGAGCTACTTGTTCCTGAATTTTTGTCCTTGCTGTGACACTAAGCCATTTTCCTATTTGCAAAGTGGGTGGTTCATTTACATCATCAAATCTTTACAATGGCTATCTAGTTAATGATTGCAAAACAGAGGGCTTTAAAATAAGTGGTAAACTATTTCTTATCCTGTTCTTATATTGATCAGAGCCAGAATCCATTGGATATGACATCATTTAATATTTGAACACTCTGCCTGTTTATTGGAGCTGTCACTAGTTACCAGTGCAATTGTGGACTTTCAGCTCTCATCCAGTAATGAGATCTCAGGGGCTTCATTTGAACAGAGATAGCCAAAAGCGCTTCCCAGCTGCGAGGTTGGAGGGCAAAGCAGACTTGACTGTACATTGTGGTTTCTGTTAGAAGGAAATCTAGTCAAGGGAGCATGGATGGAGCCAAGATGTACTTAGCTATGTCCAGGGTCTGGGCAACCAAGGAACCATGTCTGCAAAACCCTCTCCCAGATGTGACAAGGGTAGGTCCTTGGTGATTAGCTAGGGTTGTGCAAACCCCTTGCCATGCCTCTCCACTGAAAAATCACTAAAACACATTTCCTTTTGTAATCTTAACATCTGTGCTGCTATTCTTTGGGTAACCCCCCATACAGCATAGCATGTGACAGATCTCTTGAGGAGAACTGCCTCATGTTGCACCACTAATCCCAAGAACCATCACCACCAGCTGGCATTGCTCTTCGTTTGTTGTCAGCAAAAGGTGGAACTTCCTATATGATAGTCTTGAAATTGTTTTTGTTCCTTTCATATTACCGTAGGAAATCACCCTGAATGTGTCTATATATGCTATATACTTACATTTTACGAAGTTAAGGAAAATATGTTTTAGGAGAGACCTCTATTTCTTGGTGTTATCAAATCAAGAATTACATCAACACAGACTTATACTCAATACAGGAACAACTTGATAAAAGTATTGGCCAGTGTTAGTAGGAAATCAGGCTATGCAATGTCATGCCCCAGACAGCTACAATACTAGGAACCTTGACACTTCGATTTTAAAAACGGCTCACCTTTCTCTTACCAATACAGCTCCTTCGTAAAGACTGCGCCATTAGCTCTTGTGAACAAGGTTCCTAGGGTGTATATATTGTCTTTCATATTAGTGTTCCCTGAAAAAGATGCTCAGATATTACAGATTAGACTATTGTGTAATGGCAAGATTGACCAACGTGACCTATGGTTTTTGTCCAAGGGGAACTTACTCCTGAAAATAATTTCTTCTATGGAATTCACATGATACCGTAACAAACCATGTCCTGAGGCACTGCAGCGCACTAATGAAAAGATGGTATACTAGCTACAGAAATAGATGATTTTGCCAAAAAAGTTTGTCTCGTAACTGCTAAGGAAAACAGTAAAATTGCTGTGCAGTAGCTTCTGGTTTAGACCGGTGTAATAGTAACTATAGATTGCAGTGGTTATGTTATAACCTTCACCCACTCAAGCGATGGTGTCAGTTAAAGTTACTACAAGGAGCCTATGAATGTCACACCTTTATTCCAGGGAATGTAACTCCCAGCACCCTATGATATTTATAACTTCACTATATGCTGATGTAATGAGAAGGGACAGCAGGATCAGCACCCAGGACACTCAAGTTAGAGAAAATATTTAAGAAAAAGAAGAAGGAGTACAATTTAAGGGTTTGAATCTCTCTCTCTGAGTTGAGAGGAAAAGAAATTCCATTGTTTTCAGCCGGTCAGCTGGGCTTACATAAGATAACTAATAAATGAGCAAAATTCCAGGAAGTTAGACTGACTACTTCACAGGCTCGTCGTATTGCCTGTTCAAAACTAAAGCTGTTAAACAATTACGGTTTCCATCATCCACTTCAGGGTTATAGCTAAACCTAGCTCAGTTGATAACTGAAGAAGATAGACTGAGTCAAGTACCATGTGTAACAGCAGGTTGTAATCAACTTCAGTGTGAAGTTATAAATGACTCTCAGGTGCTCTTAAAAGCAAAAAAGTCAGCTTGAAATCACTGTAGTAACACACAAGTAGACTGCTCTGACAAAAACACAATCTTTGGATGCAGTGGTGGAGAAGCTCTTTCACACACTCTGTGGGACCAATTGTAACTTCACATTTTGTTAGGAAGAGTTGGCTGCAAGTGTCTGTTGTGCCAACAGTATGAGCAAGAAGAGGATGATAAGAACTTTCTGTCCTTTGACTCAAAATCAGATTCATGATCTAATGCAATGTCACTGGAAACTACTGTATGTAAAGAGTCAACCTAGAAATGAAGTCACTTAAACATCAGACTCAAACAGCATTTATGCTTACTAATATTTTTTATTGTGTTTGACTTTGAATGTCTTCTGCTTTGGGTTATAATGAAATGAATGGAGTACTTTGAATAACCAGTCTTTCAGTTTGCATCAGAAATCAGCCACCATTGTACTTTAAAGGCAAGGAAAAAAATATTTGCTGTTTTTGTTGAAACTAGCCTTGGCTACAAATCATCAGAGTGACTGTATAATTCATGTTCTGCTTTTAATTACATAGTTTCATCAACCTGATTTTGTGCCAGTGTTTATGACAGTATAAAGTTCTCATGTACCACGACCAAACAAATATCCCTCAGAATCAGTGAACAAAACAGCTTTTCATGTATTAGAATTTAGGTTCTAAAACTGTTTCTTGGATATTTTAGAAATTAAAACAATAGCAGATTTTTTTTTTTTTGGTCATTTAAGGCATTTCTTCAGAATGTTTTCACAGTCTGATACTTATCATTCTGCTTTAAAGGTACGTTTCAGACTTAAGCAATCTCCAGCAGAATTAAAATTTCCTCATTTCCATTCATTAGGTAGTAATTAACAACACAGGTTATGATAATATAGTCTCAGATGTTGCAAGCAGTAGTGTAACAAGTCAAGCTCAGGTTTGGAATTAGATTTCTTAAATTCCTTTTGGTTTCACTTGGTGTTCTGGTATCACTTGTATCCCATTCTGCCTCTCATTTTTTGGAATCAGTCAACTGCTTGCTCATTATCATGATGATTTTGCATTCATGTAAATGACTGCACAAGATGCAAAGCAACAAAAAAGCAAGCCCAGGGAATCTTCAGCATGACAGATGCATATGTTTGCTTTTTACCTTAAGGTTTTATATGAGGTTTCAGACCAGAAATAACAATTTGCCAAAGCTTACTGTTCATTCCCTTATAACAGATTTTGTGTTAAACCTTGCTAGAAACATAGAGCTTGAACATAGATTGGGAGAGGAAGTTTGAACTCTGTGTCTATGCTCCTGAGAGATTCTGGCAAGAAAGTATCTGTACCCCAGCATGAAGAGATGCTCAGTTAGGATAACTGTCTCTGTTAGGCTCAAAATAATCATGGCATGGAACATTACAGCTTTATCCTTCCCATCAGCCCATTTTTCCTGGCAAGTCTTTTCCTTGCCTAATTTTATAAAAGAACTGCACTGCTGAATAACAAAGAGGCGCTTCATCAGGTCTGTCCCAGTTCTGCTTAATAGTGCTGATGTTTAAATGTAATCACTATTTTCTCTACATGCAGCCTGAGTAAACGGAGTAAAATTCATTTTTCTGAATTTTTTTCTAGAGCTCACTTCTTTAATGTACTTTTGGGTCTCTGCTTCTGCTACCTCACTGCAGTACATCTGGTATTTTGTAAATACATAGTTTCTGAAGTGACTGGGTTCATTTCTCTTGCTTTGGGTATGTATTTTTCTGCGGGAGTAAGATGTGAAGTTTCCCAAGATTTCTTAATAATCACTGTTCCCTTGCAAAAGGTCTGGCTTGAGTCACCTTGCGGTACAAATGCAATCTCCCTTTATCTCTGTGGAACGTTGCCTGTAGGCCGCTGCTTCTTGATTTCTTGCTTTAGAAAGAGCCAGAATAGTTTAACTAGTTACAGGCACCTGTAATAATCTCCAATGTGAGTGCAACAGCATTTACCCCTGCCCTGTCCTCTCCCACCTTCCCCCATCACTGCTGCCCAAGGTGGCTGCCTGTCAAGTGACTCCTTTTCTTTGGGACAAGGTGGCATTTCCTAAGGTTAATGTTATGTCGCTGTGACCTGACAGGAAGAGGAAAGAGAAAGATCGCAGAGGAAATGAGATATAGATAAAATAAGGTGATTAGATACCTTTTTAGGAAAACTAGCCTTAACTTGGCATGTTGTAAATGTTGGTCTTTTAGATTTTATTAACGCAAGGTTGGGGAGAAATACCTTGTCAATAAGTGAATTTTGTACTATACTTTTTTGTGGTCTTATAAAATGGTTTCTGTTGTATTATCCTATTCTATCTATCTGGTTTAATTAAATGCAAAAATGTGCATCCCAGTTACGTTAGTCTGGGGGATGATGAAGGAGTATAGGAGGAAAAAAGAGATAGGATTGAAGGGAATCTTACTACTGTTTTTAAAAAAGAATTAATGCTTCCAAGGAGCATTTCAGAAGTATGGTGGTGGTGTTATGCATTTTGTGCTCAGATTCTTATATGAAAATTTGTGGTCGTCTTCAAGGCCAAGGAAACCTGTGGCTGAGCAGGAAGGGGAGATCAGTTTCCTGCGTCTTAACCTAGCTCCATCCTCCACTAGCTGACATGGTCCCCTCAATTCTCCTGATGTGATTCTCTCAATGTGCTGTGCTACTGCCAGGAGTACCTTTCTGGACTGAAGGCATTTTCATGTCATTCTTTCAAAAAGGCCTGAAAAGCATCGCTCCTGACCAAACCAGAACAACTTTATCCTGTTGTACACACCTGGTTCACCAGCCCAGGTGTTACTGGACATTCCTTCAACAATACTGTGTGATTAGATCCTGATTAAGCTTTCCCTTGATCTTTGATTGACATGGAGCTGTGCCCTACTGAATTGGCAGTTGTTTTAGCCTCTGTTTTTTCTTTCCGTTTCATATAAATAAGTAACTATTCTCTTTCAGGCACTTTAGTTTAATATTCAGATTTGGAGAACTGAAATTAGAGTCAGGATATTCTGACAAAAACATAGTTGCATAAAAGGTTTTTACATATAAAGGATCTTCTGGTCAGTTTCCAATTTATTTTCAATTTTTCTGCTTCCTTTTGGACTCTTTCAGCATTGCTGAGTTCCCGCATGAACATCTGCAACATAATTTTGATCATAAGTGCTTTATAATCATACACGCTATAAATATTAGATTGTCTTTTAAAGGCCACTTCACTTTGATTTTGAATATTAAGTGGAACAAACAAAAAAAATATATTATTCAGACAATTGCTCTAATTTTGGTGTCCTCATTTCTGGGCTAAAATGCAACTAAATTCTGCCATTGCCAGAGTTTGAAATACATGGTCTTCTAATTAAGTAGTGTGCAGGACCACTCAAAGAGCTAGAGATAGAGGCGTACATTGGATTGGAACAGATATTAGTCTCTTTTGCAATAGCAAACTCAGAAGATTTCTGAATAGCCAGATGAGAGCACAAGGGAAAATCGCCCCAACCTGCGGCAATGAGAATGCTTCTCATGTGATATATTCAGAAAAACAAGAGACAGCTGTGCAAAAAGCCACCCCACCCCACCCCACCCCCCCCGGATACTGGGCTGGTTGTGTATATTTGCAGTTTACCAAGTAAACCTCTTCTGATTAAATGAGCTTCCAGTACAGTGGGTCTACAATGTGCCTCATTTTGCCTCACCCTAACCTTGACTTGCCTCCCTGACCTGGCATGCCTGTCTCTCTGTGCTTTCTTTTTCTCCAGGTTCTAGGTGGAGATGGCTTAGCAAATGGCTATGCTGATTGCCGCCTGGCTTGTGTGTGCCATGGAAGTTACTGCGCTCAAGCGGAGTTTCTGTAGTCATGCTTATTTCATGTTTTGGAGGGCTTATTGCAGTCTGTTACTCCACTACCGTTTTTAGACTGACTGTTTTGAGCCCAACAAGAAAATTAATAACTGGGCCCAAAATTCTTCAGTACTTTTTAAATCCTTAAAGATGGACTTTTCCCCATCATGGAGAGATGTCATAATTGTAGAACCCTGGTGATACAGGTTGCTGTTTCTTTCTTTGATTACTGGTGTCTTAAGTGTTTTTATAGATAAACAAGGCAGAGTCCTCAGACGCAGAACTTGCTGTCTACCAAGTAGAGGTGAGCTGGAGATGTATGACATGTCAAATGAATGAGTGAGAGGCAGTGTAGCATATGCATCTTTTTATTTCCTTCTCTGGGTTTTCTTTTCTGATAACCAGGTTAATGGAAAGAATGGAGATGTAGTTTTCTAGAGCTCAGGAAGGAGGTAGGTCTGGAACATTTTTAATTTTACGTGTTCTTTATGAACTTTATGAATTACCCTTTCTTCTATGAACAAAGAAAGTATTTAAATGTTTGCCTGAATGTAAGAACTTACATGGAGGCTGTTTCCAAAGGCCAGTGATATAGGCACATACCTTTGTTTATATTGCATATAGTTTTGTTTAGGCCAATGTATGTTCATGTGGCATAGAAAATTTTTTAATATTATTTGAAGTGAAGTGTAAATGTGAATAAGAGTTCCTATATTATGACTTTTATATTTTCCTGGATAAAAGGAATAAAGGCCTGATTTCAGAAAACATCTGTATTTAGGACAGTACCTTCATGTGCATCCTCAAACCTACATACATGCCAAGATGTGTAGTTCTAGCTATTTCTTACAGTGACTGCCCTCACTTCTGCACTGGCCTGAAGCCTGCAGTCTTGTGTCTGGAACTATGTTTACTTGTTTGAAAAGAGATATGCACGTAAAACATCTTTAGAATATATAGTGGAATTCACTGCCCATGTCTGGGCACTAACTTCTAAAAGAAACCTCAAGAACTTCTCACTCAAAGTCATGAAAACCACAGACCTGGCTGCCTTTTCAGTCTGATGCCTCCAAGTAACACCTTGCCATTCTGGACTTTGTAAAAGCTCTGTGCAAGTATGTCTTCCCAATGTCTCCTCAGCTGAAGGTGTGAGTGGAGCAAATGTAATTGCTGTGTTGGAAGGTGGTAAAGATGCAGAAGCTACCTCTGCCTACACTCGTGAAAAGTGCAGTGGGCCCAAATGTAAGAATAGATCACTGTAGTATTTGGGCATGCTGGCAGCAATGATATTCCTTGCAGCTAGACAGATAATTTGTCTAGCTCTTCGTTTAAATGAGCATGTAATATGGGAGAGCAGAGCAAACTCCTTGTTCACAGAATGAAGCTAAACACTGTATCCAGCACTACTGTTTGCAAGTTGGCAACTTCCTTCTTGAATAATATCTGATAATCATCCTTGTCTGTATGGCCTGTATGTCAGCATGTCCTGAGAGCACGTCTATTTTGAAACCAGTCTTAATAACACAGCTGCAGCCCTGCAGAAGACTGTGCTGCCTGAACATGTCTCCACACTGCTCAAGCTAAAGGAAAGTTCTGCATCAGGCACTGAAATCTAGTCTGTCCTCGAGAAAGAGTCTTATAATTAACCTATTATTGCAAGATTTTTTGATATATTCCCCAAGGAAAGAGAATCTAGTTGAGACATGAAAAACGTGTCAATCTAATATACTAATATTGTGAATAGTGAAGCTCTGTGGTCTCATGACGCATTAGATTTATAAAAAGCTCTTTTCTGTTTATCCCACACAAACACAAACTTGCACTCCAAAAGATTATATAATTGTTAATCCATAATAAATTTCTCTTGTCAGTTGAATGACAACAGTCTGCAATGACCAGCTTTTTTTGAATGAAACAGTTCTTTGGAGCTCTTTTCTCATTTCTAGCAACTTTCTTTCACACTGCAAGTATTCTTTCTCTAATATAAAGTGTTACAGCATAATTTTAGGCTGTGGTGTGTATCCTGCTAATCAATGTAATTGCCTTCTTCCCAGTCTCTTTTCTCTTTTCCATTAATCTTAACCACAAAATATTTTTTCTGAACTGATGTGACTGAGGAGGAATTTCTATACAGTATCACCAAAAAATGAATAATTGTAAAGATAATTGTAAAGCTGATACAGAAATTTGTGGCTGAAATTTCTATAATACTCAGCTCACTTGGTAATGTTTATCTCTCCAGCCAAACCTTCTCTAGAATGGCTCTTTTGAATGGATGCCACATCGTCCGTACAAGGCATCAAGAAGAAAAATTGCTGCTTCTTTCAGTTAGGAAATACAATAAAAGTTTTGGAATAATGGAATTAAGTATTAGAGGGTGCTTGTGTTATTTAACGCCGCCTTGCCTTAGAGGCAATGTAGAAATGAAAATATCAGGTGAAAACTTGGAAGGACATTATCTCAGTTGTAGTTCTTGATAATGCACACATCTGCATTTAAGTGCTACCGCTGCATTTTCTCACAGTACTGATTTTCCACAATAAGCTCCACCCTGTCTGAAATTTTGCCCTGAAGTCAGATTTTCAGAAATACCCAACCAACTTTTGAAAACGAGTTATAGACCTTGTCTTTCTTTGACAGCTCTGAAAGTTGCTGCTTTGTATTGCTAGCTTCTGAAGTTGCTTTTACATATGCCTATGAGCAGGATTATTTTTCTTTTAATGTGCATGTATCAACTTTAATAACAGCACATGAGGCATGACTGTGTAAAAGGTTTTGTGCATCTGCAGGAGAGGCAGGATTCCTCTTCCAGCTTCTGAAGTCCAGGACGCAGAGAACTGCAGCTGAGCCTGTTGTTTGGCAGGAATGAGGCAACCTCAAAAGAGAAAAAGTTGTTTTCTTATTGCTGACTTTCTGATGAGCTTTCTCTTACAGTCAACAATACCTTTTTTGGATACAAGAATCTCTAAAAAAGAGATAACATTTAGAAAGAATACTTGTGAAGTGTGTGTCACAACTAATCCTTCCTAGTTAGAGCTTTGGAATGGCTCTCTAATGTAGTCTGTTTCTGTCATATAAAGGGAAAGTTTTCTTTAGTGTTGGATGAGATTAAGCAATCACAAGGAGGATGCTAGTCATATAGGCTATCTATGAAAAATCAAGAGGGGCTCTTCCCATTGTCAACACAAGGTTGCAAGAGGAAAACATCATCAGTGGGCTGTTGTAGCATCCCTTTTCCACTAAAGGGATATATTTCCCAAATACTTTTGCTGGCTTACAATTGCAGTACTCACAAATAGAAGATAGACTCTAAACATTTGGGGATAAAAATGCCAAATTCTACCAACTGCATGCTGCATTTTATAGTGCTGTCTTCCCTCTGGTTTGTTTCTTGTCTAAGATATGTCTCAACAAGTTCACCTTTTGTATAAGAATGCCTACATATTCCCACTATAGTATGATATATATAAAATAATAAAAAAATAAGCATAGGCCTGCCAGGGAGGCCTTGATACAGATAAGTAATACAGTAGTTCATCTCTGATATGCTGAATCATCTGAACATGTTGAAATCCGCACTTGGAAAGGACTTGGTATCATTCTTTCTGTCTCTGCTGACCCAATATGCCTTTCAGCTCTTCTCCCAACAAAAGGAATAAGTAATTATCCTGTTTCTCTCTAGTTTCAAAATGGGTTCACGTCCCCTGGATACCTTATGTTATGGATACAGGCAAGGGCTACCTGTGAAAGCTTACCAAAGGGTAGGCTAACTCATGAGCACACTTTGACTTTGCAGAAGATGATTAGGGCAGAAATGTAGCACTAATCTTAACAATGGTGACGGTTTCATTCACTGATGAAATGCAGCAATAAGAAAATAAATGAGGCTTTCAAAACATGAATGGTGGCCTTAGGTTTTATGAGATATAATTAATGGCTTCATATTGCAATAAATACATTCCTGTTGTGTTTATTGCATATGCAAAATCCTCTTTCTGAGACAGGGTAGTCAATAGCTTTTGACAAACAGTATCTTTTTCAGAGTACCATTACAAAACTGTTAGGCAAAATGTGTATCTTTTCAAGAATAGCATGATACACTCCTTTTAGTTAATAGAAGTTGGACATTTTAATCCATATGCAAATGGCAAAGAAAAAATTGTTTAATGACATTGTCCCTCTGAATTGCCTGATGATACAAGTTATCAAATTGCAGCCCAGACTCTACAGAAAGAGCATGATGTCATTCCTCCTTTTGTTGCAAAGAAATTCTGATTTTTCAAGAGCTTCCTAATGACTCTTGAAATGATACCGTTTTAATTTATGGTGTATTGTTCACCTCACTCTTTCATCAAACATCAGAAATCTTGAAAACTTTCTTGGACATACATTCTTCCATAATTCTATGGGAGAGGTGCAAAGGTTTTCATGCTTTGTTTATTGCTTCACATTTCAGAAATTTTGATGCAGGCTTGTGAAATAATGTGAATACTGCGTCTAACCTCCTGTGCTAACACCAGCTTACGCATTTCTCATCTCACATCTTAGCGTAACTGGGTGTCTAACTGACACATTTCTGTATTGCTAAGTTACCTTTGCTATAAATAGATAATAGTTTAATCACTTATATGTTGCTTATATATCTTGTTTTCTCCAAATGCAGAAGTTCAGGAATTGAGATACCTAGACATGTTTTAGCTTTTTGCCTGTCTCTTGAGACCATAGTAGTTCCACTGGAAGGTCAGAGAAGAGTGACAAAAGTTTGGACTGTGGGAAGGAGTGTCTTTCCTAAAAGGAAGAATAAGATAGGTAATGATTCATTATAATTTCATATAATAAATATACATCTGTGGTTGTGGGAACCTTGAGGGGCATCTACACAAGGAGGGAGAGGACTTGTCCTAGGCTAGATTGCCCGATGTCTTCTCCCTGGAAAACCGCGTGGGAGTTACAGATGGGAAAAATGTGTCTGCCCTGTTAAGAGCTGCCCACAGTACATCCATCAGTAATGGAATGGAAAGAAAGAGGGAAAATAGTCTCTTGAAACAGGCTTTTTAGGCTGTTGAGTAGGACTCCATGGGAATGATGGTAACAGCATTAATTGACTGCAAGTTCACAAAAGACTGGCCGATGAGACACTAAAAGCTTATGCTGCCATGATTATATTGCAATTGAGGGAAATTGTCATGGATATTCTTCTGTATGACTTACCTGAATAATTTCTCCAGGATCCCTCCCACTTTTTAGGATTTGTGGTTTTAAGGACATGGAGGGGTTCTTTTTGTCCCCTAGTTTCCAAGTGCTGAGCTGAAGCACAGGCACATGTTTTCTTTGTATTTCTCATCATGTTGCTTCTTGAGCAGTTACAGGGTAACTGAGCATAATGCAACTTTCTGCAGCCATGGCTGGTGCTTCTCTGGTGTTTCTGACCTCATCCTGTGGAAAGTCTCAAAATCCTAGTCAGAAATAAAGCAGACCACTGGTACATGCTGATTCCTTTTAAAGGCAAGCGTTTCTGAAGTGGCTGACAAAGGGGACCTTAGGCAAAACAGCCATAGCTTTAATGTGCCAGCACTGGAATTAGCACTTCTTGTAATGTCTATGCTGGAGTGGAATAGATGGCAAATCCCAAACGCAATGGTGTTGGAAATATCTGCATCGCCTTGATCTTTCCCTTTCAGGATATATATTGCAGTACTGAAGCTTCACTAGCTAGATGGAAGAAAACCAGTCACTTCAGTAAATGTATGTTGAAAAAATCCACACTTCATGGGTTTCTTCAATGATATCTCTGTAAAAACATAAATCAAATAGGTGTGCACATGTAAAATATTCTAGAATTGCAGAAAAGGGATTTTATGAAGCTCTTTTAGAAAGCATTGGGACAGACGCGTTAGATATATTGCCAGAGGAATGCAATACTTTTTATGGATTTCCTACCATACAGAAAGTAACTGGCATAACACATCAAAGTGCCAGTAAGTTGGAAGATGCTTGTAAGCAGCTGGCTGAACTATAGAAAATTGTCATTTTACAGAAGGACACATCTTTGGGTTCTTTCTTCTTTCCTGCTAGGTCATCTTCTAACATTGATGGCAAGTTTAGGCTCCTTTTTATTCTTACTGGTCTTAAATAATAAGTATTATGTTTGCTTCTGCTATCTTTTCATTGCCAGCACTGAAATTCGTATGTCAAGAAAGCCACTAGGTTGCTGCTCTGATTATGCATCCAGCTACATAATTTACCCCCCATATAACAGTTACTCAGTTTTGCATGGTTTATGTTATGAAGTCTCTACATCTCCTGTGACACATTTAATTGCATGGTGGCACCAACTGACCTCTCTCTTCATGGACATGGCACTGTTTATGACCACTGCCTTTCAAAGAAAGCCACGAGGAGAGGGTTGATTTCCAAACTGAATAAAACTAAGTCATTCTTTCACTGATTTATACACTAAGTAAATAGTTAAAGATGGGGTGGGGAGAGACCCTATCATGAATGTCAAGCAGACTTGCCTAATTGTGATTTGTGAAGCTGTAGAAAAAGTTTCCCAGGGGAAGTTGTGGAAGACATGATACTATTTGTGCGTAAAGCTGCCTTAATTAATCTTGTCTGCTTTTATTTTTAGTAATATGCCTGAAACTATTGCTTTTTTTCCTTTGTAATTTCTAAGGAATTTCAGCCTACCTTGATGTATCTCAGATACAGGAAGAATTTGGTGCTCTGGTAGGTTGTGTGCAACACCCATATGTAGCTCTGTTATGTGCAACTTATATATACATATATATGTAATGTGGTTAAAGATATATGTAGTACAGCATGTATCTGAGACACTAAGGACCGCCACTCTTCCATCTACTGTTCAGATCTTAATTTATGATGTAGCTGAAATCAGCTGGAGAGCTTACTGCTCAGAACAAGGTGGCAAAAGTGTCCAGTCTTTAACTAGCAAACATGAGCTGTATCATTTCACTATAGCATTTCAACTGAGTGATCGCTGTGCCTTTTTTGGTAAGTACGAACAATTGAATTGTTGTCTTTTCACTGTAAAATCTTTCAGCATCACAGATTAAAAATTATACTGTAAGGAACTGCTGGCTCTAAGATGGTTTAGGTTGAATATCATTTTGATTTCAGCCAAAGTACTCATTCATTTGGGTATTGGCAGAGTAGTTAACATGGATTACAGGAGGTCCTGTCTATGGATTAAACTACAAGTTTATTCAGTTCTGCATGAAGCCATTTAGATTTTTAGGTTGTGTGTGTTAATGTAACACCTTCAAACAATTGATTTTCCTCAGTAAACAAGCACCAAGCACGCTAAAATCCAGACACAAGTAAGTCTGTCATCATGTCTGCTGTGCTTCCGGTCCTCTCTCATGTTAGTAGTTTAAATCTGATATCTTACGGAGAAAAGGTTCCTGAGATCCAAGTTTTCTAAAAACGTTGGCTGTTATAGCTTGGAAGCTATAGAAGGCTTTCCTTCAGTTCTCCGAGTCAGTACTCCACACTTCTTATTGTGTCTAGGTATCTTTTTTTCCTATTCTTCACACACAGTAAAACAGAATAAACTAAATGCTACTACATCGTGCTAAGAGACAGCTGCTTGTTGGTGTCTTGCCCCAAGGTTCTTGCTAGTCCTAAATGAAGCCTTAATTTTCCTCTCCTGCCTATCAGCACAACACTCCCATGGGTGCTCGAGGACCACCCAGGAACACAGCACAAAAGCAGAGTGAAGGAGAGTCTGATGCTCAGGTTTAGGTTCAGCACACCTTCATCAAATCACTGTCCCTCTCCCATGCAGACCATCTCTGACTTACTGCATGTTGCCTACAGTTCATCTGTGGCATGGGATCCTGCAGACGTGCTGCTTTTATTGACACTCAGCAAGCTCTGGAGATCAGACTGGTCAGTTGCCTTGCTGCTGACTGTCCTCATGGTCCTACAGGAACATGACCTTCAGGGATCAAACATACTTGACTATTTTTTTTAAGTACATACGAACCCATTATCCCAATGGCAGCTGCTTTACCTTGCAGTGGCTCATCTTTCAACAGGTGAATAAAGTTATTGCAAACACAGTGAAGGCATCTAGAATCATGGGATAAATGCTGGAACAGACTGGAGCACAGCACAAGTAACAGCAAGTTCTGTTAAAAACTCCTTTCACTTGCTTGTTGTGGTATTTACCTTCCTTTGCATCTTCCCGGCAATTCATAATTTCAACGTTCCCTATCAGGGTAACGTGACATTAAGTCTAGATTCATTAGGATTGGGACCTAAGTTTGTATCAACCAAGCCAGTATTTCCAATAATTTGCCTAATTTCTGATAGGCATAAATTAGCCATTCTCAGCGTTGTAGAGGATCCCCAGGCACTGCTGAGCAACCTGAACTCTGAATTAAAGTTTTTTGAGCAGCTAGTAAGTAATAGTGCATAAACAATACTTGTTGTTTGCTGATGAAACAACACACTTCGAATGTGATAGTGAAATTCAGTACAGTATATTTTTCCCCTTCCAAGACTTGAGGTTTTTTCCAAAGAAGTCACATATTGCATACAGTAAAAGGTAGGCTTTTTGGAAGAAGCTGAAAAGCAGAGAGAAACAAAGGACTCACTGGTAATAAAGGTATAAATAATTTCAAGGGTTTAATGTATTTGAAAAGTGTTTATTTAGTCTTGTACAAATGTGCACAGATATTCTCAATCTGCTTCAAAAACAGCTGCTATTAAATAAAGTTTAAACCAATTCTTCAGTGAATTAATCTAAATGACCATTTTCCGAGTTAAATATTTTTTTTTCTCTGTATTTTCCACAGACTAAGTGAGGCGGGTTCAGTTCACGTGTTTTGCTTAGTGGAACGTTGAAGTTGCACAAGACCAGTGCTTGGTTTTTGTTTGCTTTTTCACATTTAGTGCCTCATCATTGTAAGGCAGCTTCCAGTCCTCAAACTCCTGCTCTTGGATTGAGATTTTACTGTGTTTAGATTGGGCATAATAGCATATATACCTGCGCTGCTGGAGCCTGAGCATCCTGCACGCTGGATCGCAATTGCAGTTGCGGATGTGTGAACAAGTCAGAAGACAAGTGTTCAATGATAATAGGATTAGTATTGGGAGATTTAATTCCTTTATCTCTCCAACCAATAAAACATCCATTGTTTTAGTGCTGGCTGGCATTTTCCGTTCAAATCAGATTTCTGTGGAGAGTCTGGAAAACTGTTACGTGAGTGTAAATGAGATTAAGCTGATGCTGCAGTTTTTATTATCTGAGCTGTTAAGATTCAACACCTGAACCGGTCCCATTGTAAGTAAGTGTGAATAGAAAAAGTATTGTAAGAAAGTCAGACATTTGAAGAAAAATGCCTGAATAGATTTGGTGGCAGTTTATGACTGAGGAAAATGATACAGAATTTGTGACGGAAAAGCCATTGTTCACCTCTGTTAAATTGGCTTTATCTATGTTAGTTTGCTGTTATAACACACAGAAAATAGATTTGGGATTTTTTTTTCCCCCAGAGGTAGAAATAGATTTTTCCATATTGAAGATTTTGTTGTATCTTTTGTTCTGTGCATTCTCTGCAGAAAACGCTCAGCTCGAAGACTGAACATGTAATGCACTGAACAGGAGCATTGTTAAACCTCTGCTAGAAAGACATGAAGTGAATTTTCTACCAGAATGGAATTGGTTTTCAGTCCTTGTCATGTATTTGTCTTTCAGCCTGACATCCCTGCTGTGAATGGCTTTGTCTGTGGACTCTGCTCTGTACCGTTGGCAGCGACTGGGAGCTGAAGGTCCCTCCCAGACTCTATCAGAATCGACACCACTGCTGTTTTCTGTCAGAGACAGACCAAAACTCAACTTAAACAAATGGAGGATTGTGCTTCCCAACAATGGGAGACAATGGAAAGACTGGAAACAAGCCTCTGCGTTTTATTCTGGAAACAGGATACAGACCACAAAATACACGTGGTTCACTTTTTTGCCCCAAAATCTTTTTGAGCAGTTTCACAGGTAAAAAAAATCATTCAATGATACATGAGACTTAAGAACTCTCTCTGAAACAGTGACATTTGAGGGTCGTGGAGAAGGGCTGCTTTTGTAGTTGCCGCAGTGCTAAAATTTAGGTGATGATTATTTGTAACCAAACGTCACTCAGTTGACACTGAAATGGAGGTTTAAAGCAAGTAAACACTAGGTGTACTTAACCGATGCTGTGGCCAGCTTTCTTATTTGAATGCTGGAACAGTTTTCTATGTAAAAACATCGAGTATTTATTTAAAAATCCCTGTTTCTGTGTTGAATAAGCCTATAATTTTTAAGAACATGAAAAGACATTCATTGGATATGTTGAGACACCTGTGAAATTCTGTAGACTTCAGAGGCTCAGAGATTAATTTTGGTACATTTTTAATGGCATGCAAGTGACTTTGTCTACTGACTTATAAACAGTAGACATGTATATGCAACTGCTAGGTCAGGTTCCTTTCCAAGTGCTGATTTGAAATTATGTATCCCCCCAGCATAATGAATCATGTCAATAAGATGCCCAGGGAAATATCATTATGATAAAGATAAATGAAAGTTGTATATCCATCTCTAGCTTTGAAATTTTCATTCTGTATATTAGATTTACACTTTCATAATTTGACCTTCCACCTGTGGAATCCTTCATGGATTCCTGATGGGGACATTTCCATAATTCTGAGCGTGTGGTTTTTTACACCCATTCTGTTACATTGGTTTGGGTTTTTAAGGTTTTTTGGGCTTTTGTTTGATTTTGTGCTTATTTTCAAGACTGAGGCAGTGGGGGATCATTAAGAAGTTTTAGCTCCTAGAGATAAAAAGTGTTTGTAATATGTGGAAAAATGGAGGTAGCTATAACATTATGAAAATGTATCTCACAGGCTCTTCTAAAGAAAAAATTAGCATCTCAGTTAAGCAACTGATTAATTCATTCTGGGAAAGGAAGAGGAGGGCAGAGGAGTGAAATGATTAATGTTCCTTTGACACAAAATGGGGGATGTTCATTAAAGGACACGTTCTAATTTCTGACTACTTTTAATTTATTTTATACATTTTCAGGCTGGGTAATCTTTATTTCTTCTTTCTGGTGGTTCTGAACTGGTTCTCACAAGTGGAAGTCTTCCACAGGGAGATTGCTATGCTGCCTCTGATTGTGGTGCTGCTTGCCAGTATGATTAAGGATGCTGTTGAAGACTATAGAAAATACCGATTTGATGAGACGATAAACTTCTCTAAAACCAGGGTATATGACAAGTAAGTAAACTAAACTAATTATTTTTCCTTGCGTTTGATGTGGTGGAAACTGCTCATCTGATTTTGCAGTAATTCCCTCACTGACCCTTTGGAGTACAGTAAATTTGGAAAAGCTGTTATAAGAGAGTTTTGTTCTGCCTTTAAAAATGCCTCATTTATCTCACTTAAGTCATCCTGATTTCTTTGAAGTTTTGTTTCATATCACAGCAGTGTGTGCTGATATACAAATTTTCATTCCAAGTTTCCAAACCAGCTTGCCAACACACACATCCTCCTCTCTGGGCAGCAGAAGGATCTGAAGGAAAACTGAAGCATATCCAAGTCTGGAAAGGATTACCGGGGCTGTGTAACAAATTGGAGCAATGTCTTTCAGACGTTTCACACTAAAACTGTTAATAAAAAAATTAATAATCAACTACATTCAAGGTGAAGTGTAACCAGGAACTGAAAAAAATTTATAGGACTTCCAGTAAACACAGGTGATCACTACAGCACTGTTTCGCTTTGGAGATGGTACAACACCCGCAGTAAGCTGCAATGTTTGCTCAGTACTGACTCAGAAGGAAGAAATATTTTCACGTGCAATTCTTATTGCAACATTTCAGTTTCATCAGAGTTTCTTGTCCAAGTACTAACTTGACTTGAGACTACTTAGCTTGTCACTACATAATGCAATAGATAGGAGTTTTCATTTAAAAGAAGTTTAAATGTTTGGGTCTCTTCCTTTTTTCACCTCTCCTTAAGCCCAGGCCATAAAGAAAAAATTACTATGGTTTGTACACATCTCATTAGCTCTCTTGGAAATTAGCCCTCATCTGTGCTACATACTTACGTGTCAGAGGCACAAGGACCAATGGGGAAGAAGAAATGAGAGGCTGGATGGGGTTACTGCGTGAGGGAGGGACGTTTTGAGTGTCGAGAAGCAGGAGGTCTATCAGAGGAGAAGGATCAGGCTGAGGGGCAACCTAGGTAAACTGCCCTTCAATTGCCTATGTCTATGTATAATTCTCGCAATTTACCAAATCATAGGTTTGCTTGGTTTGGGGGGATGGGGGTGGGTTGTTTGTTTGTTTAATAATCCACGTTATGGGCATGAAAACAAATAGTACGTAAAGGAAGTGAAAGAGAGAAATACTGTCTGTACTGAGGCGTATAGCAATCTTCTGTTGGCTTCTGGGACGCAGAGCTCTGCCCATTATGTTTGAACTTCCTGGCAACTCCCAGGCTTATAAAGTGATTCAGAAACTCACGGAGTGAACCGTGAAAATTGTGAGTATGTTCTTAGCTTTGTCGCTGCTCTGTGTTAAAACAGAGACACTTCATGTGAGCAGATAGTCGATGCCAGGGAAACGCTCTGAACGGGGCCTCCAGGCGTATGCTAACAGGAATAACAAAACATTCAGGATGCTTTTGTCATATGTGAGGTGCAGCCTCCCTGGCAGGCTCTAGGACCTGGTGCAGCTGAGTCAGGATGATACCTGTCCCTAGGCAGGTGGAGGTTGGAGTCGAAGGAGAGGCAGCCCTGGGCTTCAGACGTCTTGACTCTTCTCTCCACCACTTGGGAGTTTATTTGGATTATTGAACTCTTCTAACTTTGTTGGTTTTCAAC
Source organism: Pygoscelis adeliae (assembly GCF_000699105.1). NCBI lineage: Eukaryota > Metazoa > Chordata > Aves > Sphenisciformes > Spheniscidae > Pygoscelis > Pygoscelis adeliae. The sequence goes on along the minus strand of NW_008824283.1, from coordinate 3,025,752 downwards.
TTGAGGCTACTTTTTGAGAGGAAAACAAGATGTCAAGGAAAAGTGTTCCAGGCTGCTTCTCTAGAATGATATGGAAAAAACATTTTTTCAAGGAAACCTGCTGCCGATGTGGTGCTCCAGACACTGAAATCCAAAATGAAGAGCTGGAGAAGAGAGGAAAAGTAAAGAAAAGAAAGAAGAAAAATGAAAATAAACGAGTGATCATCTCCAATTTGCCCTTTGGAAGTAAGAAGTGGAAGGAAAATCCAAACAGATACTATGACTCCAATAAAATTAAGACCACAAAATATACCATTTTGACTTTCCTCCCTAAAAATATCTATGAGCAGTTTCACCGCTTTGCCAATATTTATTTTGTGGTCATTGCACTGCTGAATTTTGTGCCAGTGGTGAATGCTTTCCAACCAGAAGTTTCTGTGATCCCAATTTGTATTATAATGGCCATTACAGCCATTAAAGATGCTTGGGAGGACTTTCGGCGGTATAAATTAGACAAAGAAATCAATCATATGGGATGCTACATTTACAGCAGGTGAGTTTTGTACAGCTTTTATTACAAAAAAAGTTGGCTTGAGATCTTTTATCAACGGTAAGGCTTTTTGTTTAAAAAAATTAATAACTGGTGGAAAATCGCAGCGATTAAGTAAAACAGGGAAAAGTCATAGTGACTACATAACACTTGGTATTTGTTCTGATACAGGGAAATAAATTACTTTTTTTGTTTAAACCTCATTTGCAGTCTGGGAAGGTAAGTTTGAGTTTCATGGTATTGCGGTGGCTATCAGCCTCTTAAACGTGAAGTGCAGTGAAAACAGGTGCTTAAATAGCTACTGACCATCTGGATTTCTAAGGAATTTTCAAGAGGGCTTAATTCTATCATATAAGTTAGCACAGAACAAGATCTGTCATGGGACCTATTTGCATCGTTAGATGCCAAGAAACCTCTTAAAAAACGTAGTCCTTTGGACTACATTTGATTTTATACTCTACTCCGTAGACTAGCTTTCAGTTGTATTTCTTTTACTAGCTTGTATGTAAAATAAAACTGTAAAAATGCAGTTTAAAAATGGGAGATAGTAATATATGCCTCTGTTCAGTCATCTCTAAATGAAGTAATTACATGCGTCTGTGCTCACTTCAAAATGTTTCATGACCTCTTGCTTTTAGGACTTTCAGAAGTTTGAAAATTATGTTTTATTGTATCAAAACTGTTCTCTCAGCAAAGTAGACAATGACTTCTCCCTGTTAAAATATCACATCTGGGAGTCAGAAGAGCAAAACTTTCCATCTCCATGAATGTTGCTTGTCATCCCTCAAATCAGTCAACAGTACTTTATATAATGTACGCTTTCACAGGCAAGATCTTGCAGAACTCTGGTTTTTATCACACAGTGCTGTCATTTCTGTTTGTTTCTCTTGCATGTGTTTGTCAGATTTTTATTTTTATATCCTGCTGGTTAAACAGGAAAACAATAGATTTGCTTGTTTGGGGGCTAAACTTATTCCCACATATAGATAATGACTTGTCAGAAACAAAATCGCACTGCTCTCCTTGCCAACTTGTCCGAAAAAGCAGACATTTTACAAGTTTCTAAATATTGTTCATTTAAGATTTCTTTTCTTTTCCACCATGAAGACTGTCAATAATTGTAGCTCTTTGGGTAGAGTGGCAAAATTGCCTCTTCTGCCTACCTTTGAGATTACAATCCAGTTGGATTTTTCAATCTTTTCAATGTTGCATTAATCCATGAGGCAATGGATTATTTGATGACACTTGTTAAAACCAGTATGAAAGAGAACAGGTGATGTAGTAGGTACTAATGAATGGATCCGCATAGGAATCTTATTTATTTCCTCTTCACATAAAGCAACCGTGTTAATTTATATCTGAAAGCCTTTTACCATGGGAACATGAGAAGTGGGGAATATGATAAAACTGGTTTTGTATAAAAGAAAAATGTCCATCATGGAATTACTACATATGTACAGATCCAGATTCAAGTTATAACCATGAGTACTTTCTTATGCAGAAACTTGACACGGGCCTGTCTTAAAATTGGTTATCCCATCCCATAAAAAAGGCTTTGGTCTATGAATAAATCTTGTCTAGAATCTTGTCTTTCACCAAAGTTTTGTGGCCCAAAAAGGTGATGTAAGGGAAAAGAAAATGAGGGCTTCAGACTATAGCATTCATCCTGGCTGGAAAAATCGTGGGTAATTACAATTGCCATCAGATCAGTAGCTACAGCTTATTATATCATGAATAATTTTAATCAGGCTTCTATAGTGCTTTGGGAAGCTGATATTTCTTGTTCTTCTTGCTAGCTGCAAAGTCATGGAAGAGCATGATGTCTTCTAATTTTCTTCCTTATGAATCATCTGCTATGGGTAATTTTTTAACATAGGTGAAAGTCTTTTTCAAGACACTGCAGATTTTGTTACTCTTGGGGCAACAAAGAATTCTTTTTAATAGAGCAATTGACTTTCCATCCTAAGATTAAAAATTACTTAGATTTTAAGAGTTAGTCTTGGAAATTATATTGTGTTTATTTCAGGTTTCAATAACAAGAACCCTGATTCCTGTTCCAAAAGAAATATGAAGGCAGAACAGTCTTTTCCAAATGCTGAATGTTCTTCAAAACTTTCTTGAAGACTGGGGGAAATGCAGTAACTTGCCTTCTTTCAGCACAGAGCAAGGGAAATTGAATTTAAATAGGCTGTCCTGTAAACACATTTCTTCTAATTTTCTTTTCACAGAGGTCAGCTGGAATGGGTAATCTAGTCTGCTAGTCAACTGAAGGAAAAGACACTTCAAGTAGTGTATTTAAAGAATGTTTAATTGAGAAAATGGGAGACAATTAATAGGCATTAAAGTGTCTTAGGGAGATACACTAACTTAGATCTGGTGTTTGATTGTGGAGATTTTAATTTCTGAACCAAACTTTTGGAATCATAATAATTGTATACAAGCTGTTGTGCTGTCAGAACGAATCACACAACACCAAAAGAAGAAAACAAAAAATTCAATAGTGGGTGGTACAGACCTATGTTTAGTTGCCTCCTTTCTCCTAGTATTCTTTAGAATATACTTTGTCTGCTTTTAAATTTCCCAAGAAATGGGGCTTCCTTTACTACAAAATGTGATTGTCAAAGCATTTTCTATGATATTATGCTTTATCACGTCTCTCTAATTGCATTCAAATTCCTCAAGTCACCTGGTTTCATGCACTCCTAATTAGTTATTCTTCATCCATAACATTTAACTATAATCTTCAAATATGTGTGATTTTTATCATGTTCATTTTGCTATGCCCGGACACCTTTTAGTCAAGATTTGTACATAGAACACTCTTTTCATCTTTCTTGTCAGTCAGTCCTCCAAACCTACTTTGGTTACTTTTCTCTGAACTCTCTCCGGTTTGTCATTAACTTACTAACAACAGAGGCCGGCACTGAATGTCGTATACAAACCTGTAAGTGAATGTCAACCCAACAGTTGCCAAAAGATATTATTTAATTTTCTTGAAGTTCTATAATGTTCAAGATACTACTTGATATGCAATTAATGTATGGCTTGGATCTGATATACCCCTGGGATTAAGCTATAACAGTCTGTAAATACTACATAACATCCAGACAGGTTTTTACATCAATTTCACACTTCTGGAAGATTTAACCTAAATTTTTCTCAGTGTCTCAATAGACACTCAGATACAAATGCAAGGACTGTACACAGTTCAAGATGGCAGAACAACACACTTGACTGAATGCACATACATCAGGTAGCAGCAGCAGCCATAAAAACATTAACGTTATCTGAGCCATTCACATTGCTTAATTTTAGGCACCTAAACTCGGATATCTGAGACAGTGACTCAGAGAAGCCTAGTTTATATGCTTTGAATCATCCTGTGGAGCTGTGGGACAACTAGGTAAGTCACCAGGCGTCCTAAATGAGATAGCGTGATTATTTTTTCAATAGAAAGTTCCCCTGTGATGCTTTCAGGCCCTGTAGTTTTCAGGTAGTTCCTACAAGCATCACTCTCCTCTTCTTCTGTAGGTCCACCGATGCCTGTGATACAAAAAAGTCAGGCTGGCCTTCGCTGTGACTCTTTATCTGCTAAGTGTAAGGTTTTAGAACATTTGAAGATTTCTGCATCGGCACTAACTCTGGATTAGTCCTAGAGCAGTGATGTGGAAATAAGGAAAAAACAAAGAACTTATCTCTGTGTTGCACGAAGTCAGAACTGCCAACAGCTGAAAACCTGGAAATGGCTTAAGCTAGACTCACTGGTTTGAAAGAGAATTAAAGTATTTCAGTTGATTGAATTTTTGTCATTCAGTGTTGTAATTTATGAGGCAAATGTTGGATTCATTGTTTAGGAAATCTCTATGACAGCAATCAAGATCTGCTTGTCTACAGGTTACTGTATATATAGTATACTTTAGTACTTTATATTTTCTTAAAATTGGGGTAGCCGGGTAGTGAAGACGAAGGCTGCCTTTCTGTTTCAACTTCCTTCATATGCTGTGATCAGCTGGACGTTCTGAAGGGAGGAGAGATTGCACCTCTCCTGGATGCTCCCCATGTCTGGGAGAGCAACTGGGGTTGGCCAGAGACACAATGACCAACAGAGGTCTGTGGCGTCTGGAAGACAGCAGAGAAGGGTAGGGAGCAAGCTTGAAAACAGGAATTGACCTACTGTCAAATCTCAGAGGTGAAAGAAAAAAGACAACTTTTCTCTGGACCCAGGAAACATCATACGCAGCTCATTCAACCCAGGGTGAACCTGAAAGTTTGTAGAGTAGAAAGCAGAACGAGGGGAAAATACCATCCTGCCAAGGGCACAGTAAGCAAAAAAAGATCTGTTGCCAATGCTTTCATTTAAAGTCTTGTTCAGCAGCACTGAGCTTTTACTTGTTAAAGAGCCTTTTCTTTCTGCTTTATTAGTTTTGTTTTCTAACAAAGCATAACTTTAAAGACTAGGAGCCTGCTGGAGGCTTTAGTGGGTTCATTTTATACACCAAAAAAAAGAGTGAGTCTAAAGCCTGTGTCCCGCTTGAAGTCCCACCACATTCCCTCAGGCAAAATTGCAATCCATTTTCTTGGGCATAGCAATATCGAGACTTCTACACCTCAGTGGTTCCTTCTCTGAATGGTGCATGAATTTCATCAACTGGAGATCTCCTGAAGATCTCCAGCTTTTGTATGGCTGAAGGTGCATTCCTGTGACAGCCACAAAGCATGAACTTTGATCAATTGAACATGAATTATTTCTTATAAAGGTAGCAAGATGAATAAGTTACAATGACTGCAGGATTATTATGTGCTATGATATTATTGCAACTCACTATCCATCAGGAAAGATCCAATGCCTCTCCCTTGCTTAATGTCAAACATGACTGTATTGTTCCTTGTGTGGGACTATCACTGGCAGTGGGCATCCTCGGCTCTGTTGCCCATGTAACTTTTGTATGTAGTTCAGGTGCTATGGATTTTTTGTACCTAGTTTAACTATGGATACCTAAATTAACAGTGGGTTTTACTGAAGGCACAAACAGTGCCTTCTCTTTGTGCAAGCTGAGGCATTCTTCAAAATTCCAGTGAGCTGAGAAAATAGCCTAAACCAACAGTACACTCAGGTTTGTTATATCACCATGCAACTGCTTGAAACTAGTGGTACCAAAATTGTGAAGAAATAATTAAAACGTGAATTCATCTTATGGTGAGCATGCTGATTGTGTGAAGAAATATGTGACATGCTGAACTGACTAAATGCAAAAGATAAATGTCAAGTTTTTGACACTTGGCTGGTCCAGGCAGCAGCACTTGAAAGTCAAAGAGCAGCGAGCTAGCAGTTCTCATCAGTCAGTGTGTATTGCTACAGTGAGGATCCTTGGTCTCTGTGGAACAAAATCTGTAAATACATTACTAATGCTACCACCAGTTTGTGTATTGCTTTATCAGAGCTTCCTTCAAGATCTATTACCTGCCAAGGCATTTAAAGCTGCTTCACAGAAAAGGTGCAGTGGTTTAGCAGACAGCAGCAGAAGCTAACGACTAAAGACAAAGGGCAAATAAATGCGAACCCATGGTTTTGGCTCAGACACCTGCAGAATCATGACCTCACAGCATTAGGTTCCATCCTATCTGTCTGAATTTTTAAAACACCATTAAAACCTGGAGAGAAGCAGATCTCTACCATGTGACCTCAAAAACTACGTGGTCATGGATAGAGATGACTGCAGCAAAAAAGCTGATCTAGGCTGTGGCTTCCAAAAACTTGATAAGTTAATGGGAGTCCTTAGAAACTAATGCTAATGATTAGCAGTCATTAAGAAACTGGTCTTGGAGTTACCTGTTCATTCCAGCTGGTGCCAGGCAGAATGGTAGCAATAACATTTTGTTCAAGGCAGTATTAAAAAAAAATTAGATTTTCATAAATACAATAATCCATAACTTACAAATGAACCCAGCAAAGTCTAAGCAAATGTGTTCTCAAAATACTTTTTACTTTTATTTTATTTCTTCATTTGCTACAGGTCATTATAAAATTCAGACAGAGATTAAAAAAGGCAGGCTAAAAGAAATCCAAAACCTTGGATACAGACATATAATACATTTATAAAGTTCTGATACTTACTTAAAGTCCACATAAACTTGAAATTATTACCGAAGTTGAATATAGGCATCTTTTATCATTGAGAGAATAACTTCCTTGTTAGGATGCTATAGACAGTTTTGGCATGTAAAAAGATAAGTTCTGTTGCTAGTGTTACGGAATTTGGAATGCCAAAATGGTATAATTGAAGATGTATTTTATTAGACGTTAGAAAAAATTTGACTCCCATTCTCTTTAAAAGATGCTCATTGCTGTCTTAAAGTAGTATTCATAGAATAGAATAGAATAGAATAGAATAGAATAGAATAGAATAGTTTGGGTTGGAAGGGACCTCTAAAGGTCATCTGGTCCAACCCCCCTGCAATGAGCAGGGACATCTTCAACTTGATCAGGTTGCTCAGAGCCCCGTCCAACCCGACCTTGAATGTTGCCAGGGATGGGGCATCCACCACCTCGCTGGGCAACCTGGGCCAGTGCTTCACCACCCTCAGCGTAAAAATATTTCTTCCTTATATCTAGTCTAAATCTACCCCCCTTTAGTTTAAAGCCATTCCCCCTTGTCCTGTCGCAACAGGCCCTGCTAAAAAGTCTGTCCCCATATTATGATAGCTAAACTTTGATAATGGTGAATAACCCAGATTTCAAAGAAAAGAGGTGTGGACGTGCAATTTAGGAAGTTTTAAGACAACTCCACATAACAGCCAACTCTTTAATGATCTAGCTAACACATGTCTTTCTTGTGCTGAGGGCTCCAGAGCTGGATGCAGTACTCCAGGTGGGGTCTCCCCAGAGCAGAGTAGAGGGGCAGAATCCCCTCCCTCAACCTGCTGGCCACGCTTCTTTGGATGCAGCCCAGGATACGACTGGCCTTCTGGGCTGCGAGCGCACATTGCTGGCTCATGGCCAGCTTTTCAT
>NW_008824283.1:3011797-3017410 GCF_000699105.1 Pygoscelis adeliae | reverse complement strand
CAGATTTAATTCTATCAGGGCTTTAGCTTTCCTAACCTGATCCCTGTCTGCTCGGACAATTTCTCTGTATTCCTCCCAGGCTACCTGTCCTTGCTTCCACCCTCTGTAGGCTTCCTTTTTGTGTTGGAGTTTGTCCAGGAGCTCCTTGTTCATCCATGCAGGCCTCCTGGTGTTTTTGCCGGACTTCCTCTTTGTTGGGATGCATCGCTCCTGAGCTTGGAGGAGGTGATCCTTGAACATTACCCAGCTTTCTTGGGCCCCTCTTCCCTCCAGGGCTTTGTCCCATGGCACTCTACCAAGCAGATCCCTGAGGAGGCCAAAGTCTGCTCTCCTGAAGTCCAGGGTAGTGAGCTTGCTGTGCGCCCTCCTCTGTGCCCTAAGCATCTTGAACTCCACCATTTCGTGGTCACTGCAGCCCAGGCTGTCCTTGAGCTTCACATTCCTCACCAGCCCCTCCTTGTTGGTGAGAACAAGGTCCAGTGTAGCACCTCTCCTTGTTGGCTCCTCTACCTCTTGGAGAAGGAAGATATCATCGACGCATTCCAGGAACCTCCCGGATTGCATTAAAATGTTCAATTCAACATTCAAATGTTGAGAGAGAGTTTGGGGCTATGGGGAAAAGCTATAGCTGCTTGCTAATGAGGGCTTGTTACAGGACCAACCGCTGCTAAATGACATCATTCATAGAAGTTGCTGAGCTGATGTCCACGTCAAATAAAACCTTCCCAGCTACTGTAATAGTAACGTGGCAGAAGCTAGTGATGAACTGGCATGGACAATACAGTACCTTCTCGTGCTTAGATGATCTTTCTAGTTCAGGAATACTATCAGCCAAGTTGTGCTGTACTCTGACCTGTGGACAGGTTTCAGAATCAGCTCCTTTCCAGTCTAGTGCCTTCCTCGAGTCCTAAATCTGCTCCTTTGTTGTCAGTTTTTCAAAGTTTTATGGCAGTATCTCCTAACCAAGAGGTCACGGCCATAAAGTGGTCTTTGAAAACATTTTGTGAAGTTTTTCCATATAAAAGCTAGTATAATCTTTGATAGCATAAAAATGTGTGGGATTTCTATTTGCAAAAATAGACTGTAAAGGATAAGTAGCTGTGTGATTCTACCTGCTGTCTGTGTAGAACTGAGAATCTCAAAACATGAGCATTTTTTATAAAGTAGGTGATGCTTGAGGGGGACCATTTTCAAACATAACATTCTAGCGAATTTACATATGATAAAGTACAAACATTTGGTTTTGTCTATTCGTGACGCTGATATTTTTTTTTTTAAGTGTTATAAGTTAACGGCAATTTAGGGGATGAAAGGTAGAGCAAACAATGTCTTTACTTCAAACTGCAGAGGATCCTGAGATGGAGCTTGCAGTAATTCAAGGAAATAAGACTCACTGAACTAATTGGTTCATAAGATACTTCTGGGTAATAAGGATTTCTGAAGATCTTTCTCTAAGACAATCTAGGACTTCTAGACATGTTGTGGAGTGCAGATGAAAAATGGCTTTTATTTAATCTCCTCTAGGGAGCAGAACAATAATTTTTATTTGCTCCCATTCACCATCCATTTTGACTCAGTTTTTGTTTGAAATTTATCTTTATTGAATCCAAGAACGTGAAATGAAATTGTTGACACAAAGTCAATAATTTATTCATGTTCCCCCACAATCTCCAGCACAGCAGGATTTTTTTATGATCCTTTCTTCCCAGAAATGACTTCATAAAGTTTATTTAGTTCAGGCTTTCTGGTCAGATATGATGAGTCCATTAACAAATTCTGGCAGACTTCACTTTGACTGTTCAAGGCTAACTACCTGTTCTTGTCTACACTGTCCTCTAATGGGCATTATCACGTTGCCCATTATCCCAGGACAGCAAGGGAACACTTTTTAAGTGTGCTGTTGATAAATTGACTGGTAAAGGAGACAAGGTACTGAGAAACTTTTCTCTTAGATCATGTCTTTGACATGTCACAGCGCTGATGCCAGGTGCTAAAAGAAGCAGATTTCCAGTTTTCCACCTATTGAAAATCACTACATCTTGTTTATCTTATTGGATAAATGCATTTGCCCTTTTTATATGTTTCTTATCAGACCATCTTAGATTTATGAAGCTCCTCTGTTTATTTGGCAACTGGAGCTTGTGCTGTGAACTTTAATCACTGAACAGAAAATGGGCGATGTTCACAGTTACAGGAATTGCTAAAAGGAAACTGCTTCGTTTGAAAAATCTTGTTAGGAAACTGGGCCAGTGCTGCTGTGGGGTGCACCAGGTTCCTTGTGAAGTACTTTTCTTCCTTTCATCCATTGGTAATTCTCCACAAAGTTGTAGAACACCTTTGTATGGTAGGAAATTGTTAATCTTAGAGCTCCAGCTGAATAGTTCTTTCAGGAAAAGAAAATGCGTTTCTTTACCAAATTCACAGTTGGGAGAGAGGGACAGTTTGTTCACCTGAACACAGGTTTAGGATTCTAGCAATTCCTGAACGCTGGTCCCTGTGCTAAGTAAGACTTTTCCTCTGGTCTGAAAGAGGTCATTTGGCTATTCTGACTCACCATCTCCTCTGTAATTAGCGAATGGGCAGAACCTGAAGCTTTATGCGTAATGTATGTTTCATAGGGAATAATTAAAACAATATTACAAATCTGTGATTTCTGTGGATCATTTTTGCTAACCTGGTTTCTTTAGGCTGATGTGGAAGACAGCCAGCTGGGCGAGGCCCTTCTATAGCAGAAAAAATCAGAAGTGTGTTCTATAAACTTCAGAATTGTGTAAGAGTTGACGTACAGAGAGGTAAGATCGCCCTGCAGAAGTCATAGCAAACATTATATGCAAACTATACATGGCATCCAAATGTCTAGGATAGCAAGACAAGCCATCTGCTTGCTCTAAACTGCTTCTGTACTCTCATTTTTATTTTTTAAACAAATAAATTTAGAAGTTCTACCCGGAAAGTGTTTGACATGGGAAGGACTCAGAGTTATTTAGTTGATTTGCTATATTAACATTAGTATCTACTTTGTAGAGCAATAAATACGCAACATGCACCTGCTTAAATACTTTTCAAATAGAAATTGATCTGGAATTTTTTTTTAAATGCGCAGCAACATCATATTAACTTACAACAAACCTCTGTTCTTCAGTGGTGGGGTCTTTTATGTCTGTTGAGCAAAAGAGAAAAGGACATGCAGATAAGCAGAGTCAGACAAAAGAAGAAAGAAGAATGAAAAATTCAGGAATGAAAAATTAATGTAAGAAGGAAAAATCATTGCTACAATACCATTATTTAGTAAGCGCCTCACATCTAGCATTAAAGGGATTTAAATAGTTAGGTTGTGAGGGGTCTGGGGGGTTCTTTTTTTGAATAAAAAGTGGATACCACTGGGAAATGCACAGAATTTAACTGGATGCATAACCTTTGCAGGAAGCTGTTATTTCATGTTGGTTTAGAGATAAGGATATCAGCCAAGTGCAAGGGTTTGCCTGACAGCATCATGGCTGGCTCTCCTCTACAGAAGGCCAGGAAAGTAGGTTAGCAGGAAGCAGCCTTTGGCCTGACTCTGAAGCAATGCTTGGATGTGTGCTTTGAACTGTAGCAAAACACTTTATCTGCTGTATCACTGCTCCCCTTCTCATGATACAAACACTTAATTGAAAGACAGTATTCTTCAGGCAATAGATGAGGATGATTAAAAACTTAAGCGAATATGAGAGTCTGAGTCATTACAAAAAGCCTTTTGCTGTCTGCCTGGTGAAGTATCATGAGCATTTTCCCTCTTACAGAGCAAGACATAAGATGATTCAATTATTCATATTGAAAAAATAATTTCTTCTCAAAGAGTTAGAGGAACTGGGCCATTGTTGCCCGTGTAGTTTTCTCATTAACAAATTTTAAAGCTTATTGTGCAGTTTTCAGTTTGCTTAGATGATTAAGAGCAGTTGAAGGATCAATTATTGAAAAAGTAACATAAAAAAAAGTTTATTTCCTAAACCATTGATCACCAGTTTGTTGATGAAACAGTAATTTCTTTTCCTTGAACCCCAAGGCTTTTTTGTTGTTGTTGTTGTTTTAAATTTAGAAGCTCTTTGTTTCTTATCTTAACTTTTCCATTAAACTTGGGCTTTAGATGCATTTTTTTCTTAATATTAAGGGGTCATTTGTGTGCTGTTCTACCTCTTGAAGTTGTTCCTGTGGGCCAAGCTCAAGATTTGTAATTACCTTTTGAGAATTACAAACCGGAGAGACCTGAAACAAATGTAGCTGAGATAGCAGTTTGTTCTTTCAGGATCTGTATGTTCTTTTTGGAAAGTATCTGAGAAATAGTTACATAGTCAAAACAATGAATATTTTTTGGTGAAATGTCTAATTTTTTTTAATAAGATACTTTAAAACACCTCTGTTAGAACAACTTTCTGTCTTTTGCTGTGGAGATTATAGGGCTAATGCTAGAATGAAAAAGAACTTCTGTTGTAGTTTCTTTTTATTCCATATCAACATTTTATTTGAATGTGATACATGGTGAAGTGTTACTATGGAAGTGTCTAAATCATTAATTTTTAGCTGTTGTGCTGTGTCTTTTAAAAAAAATACAGCAATGTGCCACCACCCTCCTGTTTTATTTTTTTGAAGCCCCACTAACCAGGAGGCCTGCCTTCCTAATGCCACGAGTCACCCATGACATGTTTTTAATGTAACAGGGAAGAACGTGCTTATGTTGAGAAATGCTGGAAAGATGTCCGAGTGGGGGATTTTGTGCAGCTGCAGTGTAACGAGACCATCCCAGCCGATATCCTACTGCTGTACTCCTCTGATCAGAATGGGATCTGTCACTTGGAAACAGCCAACCTCGACGGGGAGACCAACCTTAAACAACGACAAGTCGTGATGGGGTTCTCCAGCCAGGTAAGTCTGCTGAAAATGCAGCCCATGCAGTGCAGGGTTGGTCTGGGCCCATTTGTACACCAGCTCCAGCCATGAAGTGCACCCGTTCCGATGGGCTGGTTGTGCTGATGCAGCTATGAAAGCGTTTTTCTGTTGGAGCTAACACCCTGTACAGAAAGCAGCAGTTTATCCCAAAAGATTTTTGTTATTCTGGCACAAGGATGGCTGTATAAAAAGGGAGATTATCTCAGACAGTAGTTTTTTGCAGCAAACTGCATCAGCAGATGCTTAAGCAGCACCACACGGTACCACCGTTCAGGACTGCAGCAAGTCTTTCCTCTGTATAAGCCCTCTGTGCCCCACAGGTGGTCACGGCACGCAGCACATTCCAAAGCAAAGCCACTACTACTGAGTGAATTATTTCTGCGTGGAAATTGGAAGACAGCTCATGGTCCCCCTTCCAAACTGGCCGCAGGCTTCCTTATGGATTTTGCTTCCCTATTGCAGCTGACGTATCATTGCTTGTTCGCTGGGCAGGTACACGTATGGCAGTTCAACTAGGAATTGTTCTAAGGCACGCTCAGTTGTAACAAAATAATGGAATCTTTTCTAGGAGTATAATAAGCAATTGAATAGGAACTCACAGTAAATTAAAATGCAAAAAGTTAAGTAAAACTGATATGTTTGACAGCAGTTTGATTGTTAGCAGCGGGTCAGTTTGAATGCTTAAAA